>NW_027315174.1:25000-37500 GCF_023375885.2 Dermacentor andersoni | reverse complement strand
TAAGCGCCGAGCATTTTTTCGCGCTACCTGGCTTAAGCGCCGAGCATTTTCAGCCTTAAGCGCGGGCGTTCGGCGCTCTCCGTGGCCGCCCCGGCTGACGTGGTTGCGGACTTTGCCGCGCGCCGGCGCCGACAGACCTCCACCGGAATGCATACAATTTCAGCAACAATCCCGTGGCTTCAGTTTTTAGTCCCCGCGTGGCTTAAGCGCCGAGCATTTTTTCTCGCTACCTGGCGTAAGCGCCGAGCATTTTCAGGCTTAAGCGCGGGCGTTCGGCGCTCTCCGTGGCCGCCCCGGCTGACGTGGTTGCGGACTTTGCCGCGCGCAGCTTGAGCGGCGAGCATTTTCAGTCGCCATATGTGGCTTAAGCGCGGGCGGGGTGTGGCCGCCCCGGCTGACGTGGTAGCGGACTTGGCGTATTGTTGCCCGTTGTTTCACAGGAAACGGGCACCGCGAATTTCATGCTTTCTTTCCAGCTTGGAACGTTTGGCTTTGTGTGCGGGTGCTGCATTTAAGGAGCTGTGTATAACTTTATAGAGCGTCTCAAGAAAAACAATTTGTTTGAAGCTTCACACGTGAGAGGAGCGGCTTCTGAGTACGAGGCGGTTTTCCTTTTTTTTTTTCTGCCGATAATTGTACTCATCTGCCACGTCTCTCACCACGATATGATATTTTTTTGGGGGGTTTCTCCTTTGATCCTCAAGTGAACGGACTGTCCAGTACTGATGCCATTTACAAAAATCCAAAACAGCAGAGGCCCGCACCTGCTCAATCAACGCCAACTCAATTTAAGGAAGGGCTGTTCAAAAGCTGATCGAAACCATCCAGTTTGGGAAAACCTATTTTATGCAGTAGTTTTTATTATTATTATTTTTTTTTTTTTTATTGTGAGAGACGTGAAATCGACACCACGAAATGAACGTCCCTTTGTTACCCTTTTGTTACCGCGGCTTCGAAACCGTGCGTAATACCAATTTAATTGTGTCCTGGTTGGCCGTTTGTCAGCACTTTGTGTTCTTCTAGAAAATCAACTACTAGTTTATAAATTACGTGCGCGAAATTTTCCTCCGTGTGCACCACCAAAATACTTAAAGAAGAGAGAATGCGTCCGGGGCCTTGGGATTTCGAAAATGACGTGCTCTGAAATTTTCACATCCGCCATTGGAAAGATAATTATTATCCGTCGTAAAAAAAAAAAAAAAGAAAAAAAAAAAAGAAAGAAATCACATTTGAAATTATCATTGAAAGTGGCCACGTTTTTCGGGGCATGTCTTGATGAAATAATCTCAGTTCAGTTCAGCATGATTGGATTTCATCTTTTCCAGTATTCTCAGTACTCTCGTTGTAGTACCAATTGCCGGCAGATTTTTTTTTTTAGTTGTTTAGAGTTATACATTCCTGAACGATGTTTTTCTTTTCCTCAAAGCTAGCCATAGAACCAGCGCTTTCTATAAAATCATGACAATAAGAATCCAGCATATCGGTTCATCTTCGGCGCGATTAAAGTTCGGGAACTGGCGATTTTTTATTGCCGTGATCAAGAAGGTTAACACCAGATAAGGCGTGATATTTCAGCATACCAGTCGCGATATCTAATCGAATCTAAGATTGAAATGGCGTTCTGAATTCTTTCGGTTCCAGATAGAAAGAAACAGAAAAAAAAAAAAAAAAGAAAGGATGTGATTGATTGCCATTCAAATCTGAAGACCGCGTGGAGAAAGTGTTCCGGTTTACATTCGGCAAATCAAAATGAACGGCTAAAATTAATCTATCGTCTGGTTTCATGCGCGAGATCACGTAAAAGGCAGCCATTCTTCTTAACATGGTTTCTCTCTTTTGCTCTCTCATTCGCGCACGGAAATTTCTTCGTACGGGAATTTTATGAAGCGAAGGCGGCTGCAGACCATTTTCTTTGTTTAGTTCATGTTCGTAGGCGCAAATTACAAACCTAACACTTGGAGCAACATTTCCACTACTCTAGAGGGGCATGAACTGTAGACAGTGCACGCTTTCTCATTTATCCAATCGCTCGCAAACACATTGCATTGCTAGTCTACAGTGGCAATACAAAGTGACGTTTCACCATGCACGTCGAAGTTCATTACCAGTACCGCGCCAGCATCGACCGGCCGGCGAAGCGACGAGCTCAGCAGCGCATGCGCAAGGCCCGACACCACCCCAACCGAGCTTCCCTGCTTATCGGAGAGAACAAGTGCGCGTGAACACGGGCGCGTCTGAGTATCTGGATTTAAAAAAAAAAAAAGAAAACAAAGAAAGCGTTTCCGAGATATTGACAAAGACAAGTGGTCGCGGTCGCTCTGAATCTTATCGTATTATAGAAAACGTGGGAAGGCGGCGCTTCCTCGAGGGTCAGAAAGTACAATCGTCGAACTAGGTGGCAAGTGGAGTACATCCTTTTTCTTGGAACGGTTTGCAATTGACTGCTTGAATGTGCCGACCACGCGTCGCGGGTCGCGTATAGAGCCAACCGTTGGCAAGCACGCGTCTAGCGTAGCAGCAGAACCGATCGCGGTTGCGATAACCCATCGTTGGCAGCGAAAAAGAAAAACACCCACACGCAGTTTGTAGCAATAACCGTACAAATCAATGTGGTTTTAAATATAGCTTCACTGGTCACCCAAGAAGGGCACCGAAACTTTCTCATGACGCACACCGCTGTAGTCCACAAAGAACAAAGCGCACAAAATAGATATGATACAGCCGCACCGCATTATTTCGTGTTTTCAGCATTTCATTACTTTCGTGTGCATGCGCGCTAGGGCCACGCAGGCCAGGAGTAAAAGGCACGAAAAGAAAAAAAAAAAAAAAAATGATACGCAATCCTAAGCTTTGACTTGACTGCTGTGGCACTCGCATTTGTGTTCTTTACCTTAGGCGAACGCAATGCGCAAACTGAACTGGAATTTCCAATAATGGAAATTCCTGTTTGGCTCATATTTGCGTTTTTCGCCCGAGCAAGCGCTTCACTGCACTACGCTTTGCCCCTTCAACGTGGCTACACTGCCCGGCAGGCGTGTTCTGCGTAGGGCCGAACCTGCAGGCAAAAAGCATGGGCGCCGCCATCTTGTTGAGAGCGGCGCCAGGGACACAATCGCGCCTAGCTCATTGAGTTTTCCCCCAAAACTGAAAAAAATTTGACTTCATTAAACGAGAAAGATGCCACGAGTGCCCCAACAAAAAGCTTTGAGGATTACCGAAGGGTAACTGAGGGCGACGCAACGGGCTCTGGAAAGAAGGATGATGGGTGTGGCGTCACGGGGGGATCGGAATAGAGCAGATTGGGGTGTGCGAGAAGAAACGCTCGTTAATGACACCAAAGTTTAAACCAGGAAAAACAAATGGGCATGCGCAGGGCATGCAATCTGGGGGGAAGATAACCGGTGGCCATTAAGGGTTACAGACTGAATTCCAAGAGGAGGGAAGCGTAGCAGGGGGTGGCAGAAAGTTAGGAGGGCAGATTAGATTAGGGACTACATGGCGACAATCGGCACCTGACCGGGGTACTTGGAGGATCATGGCAGATGCCTTTGCCCTGCAGTGGGCGTAGCCAGGATGATGATGATGATGATGTTCATGATGAAAAGGTAGCAACAGGTCTTCGTAACATACAGGTTAGAAAGATGAGGCACCTTTTAACCCTTGAATATATTTCGCCACATTTGGGCATACGACAAGTTTGTTTTCGAGGCGCTCGGTCCCACTGCTGCGAAAATGTGTACACAAAGGCTGCACAGTAGTTGCCAGAAATCGGGCACTCTATTTTTCTTTCATAGGGAATCTTTCTTCCACTTGGGCAGCGGATTTCGGCGGCAGGGCGAGCTTGCGTGGCCGCGGTGGTTTACGGATCCAAGCGATAGTGAACTCCAAAATCCAGTGTTGGCTTTGAGTGGGATTCATATTGATTGCGAACCCCACGGCTAATCCTACCCCCCATCCCCCCAAGTGGCTCTTTACAGGAGACAATCATTCAGAGACATCGGACAAATAGGAATTCTGGTTCTTTCTTTTGCTTTCATTAATTTTTCTCGAAGCCCATAACTAGAAATTTGCTGGAGCGGCTGTCCCATTTGCGACGCAACAAGTGCGACGCTACACACAGATGAGTGGCAGTTTAATTACTCTCGTGGTCCGCGAACCGGCATCGTTGCGTGTAGTATAGGAATGGTGCGTGTCAAGTCACTGCTCGCGTTGAGCTTGTGCTCTTCATTTTGATTGAATGAAGTCTCACCTAAGTGAGCGGGGCCGATCCCGGAGGTAGTGCAATACCGGGCCGACCTGCGGCGGAGGTGAAGCAGGCTTCAAGCACTCCGCCAACTTCCAAAAATAGGTTTAATATCGTGGGTCCATATAGAACCCGTATCAGATATTAAGCTGATAAGAACAGATACTACACTTTGATCTTAGCCAAAAGGCCGAGAAGCGATGTCCTTCACTTCACTTCATTGTACTACTGCCTTGTGGGCGCCCTGCCGACATGGGTAACCTCAGCAACAGCGTGGGCAATATTATAAAATTCAGCCTGTGTACAGACTCAACGCTCCCTATCTCACGGATGAACTCGCAACGCCTCAGTCTTTCGCTGTTAACGAAACGCTGTCGCGTAGAAACGAGACCCGAGTGCAAGCTTGCTTGTAACGCGAAACCAACCAAGGCAACCTCGTAGAAAACGGAACAGGCGAGCGGAAAAAAACGCGCCAGGGGAATGCTTACTTCCGTCTGAATGCGACCGCTCAAGGTGACCTTCCTTGAGGGCTTCGTTTCAAGCCCGTGTGCAATTGTAATATACTACGCGCATTTCCTTCATTTCTTTTTATTTACCGCAAGGCCCACTGAAAATTTTGATACGGCACAGGCCGGGACGGATCGCAACGTGTCGAATCGACCGGTAGAATTAGGTAGCATGCCCCATGTACGAAGACGAGCAACATAGAAGTGAATGACAAAATAAATATAGAAAACGCTGCACACTCCTTCCCACCGGAAACATAGAGGGGAGAAAGATCGCCATCTGAAACACAGGCATTGTAAAAAAAAAAAAAAAAGTGCTACCTCATCATCTTTACCATTACCGTGTGTGTGTATGTATATATGCATGTGTGTGTGTGTGTGTGTGTGTGTGTGTGTTTGTGTATTTATATATATATATATATATATATACGCACACATGCTAGCATAGCTTAAACGCAGCTGGAAAGCTCAGCCTTGCACAAGAACCACCCCCTGTCGCAAACCCCTTTGAAACATTCAAATGGGAAACACGAGTACAGCGAGGTCGTTCGAACCTGGCGCCAAAACGCATTAGCGCCATCTGTGTACGGAACTAGGAAAACCTGCGGACTTTGCAATACAGAAAGAAAGGTAGATGGCGCGAGCTAACGCTCCATTGCATACTAAGAACGAGAGTTAGTGAATAATGGCAGAAACGTCTTGGGAAGAGAAAAAAAAAAAAAAAAAACGCGCAACAGTTGTTGGCTTGTGCAAGCACTCTATGTTACAGCGATTAAAGAGCATAGCATCTTCTACAACAGCAGCTACAAAAAGAAGAAGAACGTGAGAGAGGGAGAGACACAGGCGTGTTTCTTTGGAATGCAGAGCATGCAGCACATACTATAAAGTGCCAAAGAGACGGGGAAAGCAGATGGCGCGAAGGTGTATGTCCTCAAAGCTTGAAAGCAATTTCTAAATTACAACATGTACCGAAGTCCACCTACTCTCATCAGGTTGCTCCCGCCTCCAGTTGCGTTTAAAGTGAAATTACAGTCGCCTCAAAGGCAGACAGAGAGAGAGTGAAAATAGGTACACTTGCTTCGCGCAGCTGCAGCCGTTCAAATTTTACAGCAAGAGCACTCCCGAAAGCACAAAGTCCGCTGCCGCCTGGGCGCAATGCGCTCGCTTCAGTAAATTGCCGTGCTGGCCTCGGCAACCAAGAGGTGTAGTGCGGCAGACTGCTGCATTGTAGCACACCGGAAACCGTGCAGACGTAAGCGATCGCCTCGACATCGCTGCGAGCGCTCGAAGAGACAAAGTCCGAAACCACGTGTGCCGGGGCGGTGCGAGCGCGACGCCTTTGACGCAACTTTTGCGTACAAGCCGCCGCACCGCCACGACGGAATCGCTGGCATCCCGCACGCAGCTGCATTGTGTCACGCCGGCAATCGTTGAAACACCACGCAGTCGTCGGCGTCGGCCCCGACATGGTTGCGAGCGCTGGAAGAGACAAAGTCCGAAACCGCGTGTGCCGGGGCGGCGCGAGCGCGACGCCTTTGACGCAACTTTTGCGTACAAGCCGCCGCACGGCCACGACGGAGCCGGTGTCACCCTGCAGAGGGCTGCACTATAGCACGCCGGGAACCGGCAAAGAACCGCGCAGACGTCGTCGTTGGCCGCGGCGTTGCCGCGAGCACGCGAAGAGACAAAGTCCGAAACGACGTCAGCCGGGGCGTCGAGCACGCCGCCCGCACTGTTCGCACGCGTGCTCGGAAATGGCGAAGGGGCCGCGCTAGCGTGCCTTGAATCGGTGAGCGGCGGTACCGCGGCGATCGCCAGAGCTCGAATCCGCCCTGCAAAAGCCAAATATTGGCGCTCGGCTCGGCGCAGTACGCCGCCGCGTCGCACGAGTACGGCCCCATGGAGGTCTGGGCACTTATCGCTGCTACTGTAAGGGGCCGTACGGCCCCGGCCGACATTGTACCGTAGTGCGATTTTCGGCTTGCGCGTGCTCGTGGCGTAGTCCGCGCACCGTTCCGACGTCGACAATCGTGCCCACGACTACGCGAGCGCTGGAAGAGACAAAGTCCGAAACCGCGTGTGCCGGGGCGGCGCGAGCGCGACGCCTTTGACGCAACTTTTGCGTACAAGCCGCCGCACGGACACGACGGAATCGCTGGCATCCCGCACGCAGCTGCATTGTGTCACGCCGGCAATCGTTGAAACACCACGCAGTCGTCGGCGTCGGCCCCGACATGGTTGCGAGCGCTGGAAGAGACAAAGTCCGAAACCGCGTGTGCCGGGGCGGCGCGAGCGCGACGCCTTTGACGCAACTTTTGCGTACAAGCCGCCGCACGGCCACGACGGAGCCGGTGTCACCCTGCAGAGGGCTGCACTATAGCACGCCGGGAACCGGCAAAGAACCGCGCAGACGTCGTCGTTGGCCGCGGCGTTGCCGCGAGCACGCGAAGAGACAAAGTCCGAAACGACGTCAGCCGGGGCGTCGAGCACGCCGCCCGCACTGTTCGCACGCGTGCTCGGAAATGGCGAAGGGGCCGCGCTAGCGTGCCTTGAATCGGTGAGCGGCGGTACCGCGGCGATCGCCAGAGCTCGAATCCGCCCTGCAAAAGCCAAATATTGGCGCTCGGCTCGGCGCAGTACGCGGCCGCGTCGCACGAGTACGGCCCCATGGAGGTCTGGGCACTTATCGCTGCTACTGTAAGGGGCCGTACGGCCCCGGCCGACATTGTACCGTAGTGCGATTTTCGGCTTGCGCGTGCTCGTGGCGTAGTCCGCGCACCGTTCCGACGTCGACAATCGTGCCCACGACTACGCGAGCGCTGGAAGAGACAAAGTCCGAAACCGCGTGTGCCGGGGCGGCGCGAGCGCGACGCCTTTGACGCAACTTTTGCGTACAAGCCGCCGCACGGCCACGACGGAGCCGGTGTCACCCTGCAGAGGGCTGCACTATAGCACGCCGGGAACCGGCAAAGAACCGCGCAGACGTCGTCGTTGGCCGCGGCGTTGCCGCGAGCACGCGAAGAGACAAAGTCCGAAACGACGTCAGCCGGGGCGTCGAGCACGCCGCCCGCACTGTTCGCACGCGTGCTCGGAAATGGCGAAGGGGCCGCGCTAGCGTGCCTTGAATCGGTGAGCGGCGGTACCGCGGCAATCGCCAGAGCTCGAATCCGCCCTGCAAAAGCCAAATATTGGCGCTCGGCTCGGCGCAGTACGCCGCCGCGTCGCACGAGTACGGCCCCATGGAGGTCTGGGCACTTATCGCTGCTACTGTAAGGGGCCGTAGGGCCCCGGCCGACATTGTACCGTAGTGCGATTTTCGTCTTGCGCGTGCTCGTGGCGGTGTCCGCGCACCGTTCCGAAGTCGACAATCGTGCCCACGACTACGCGAGCGCTGGAAGAGACAAAGTCCGAAACCGCGTGTGCCGGGGCGGCGCGAGCGCGACGCCTTTGACGCAACTTTTGCGTACAAGCCGCCGCACGGCCACGACGGAGCCGGTGTCACCCTGCAGAGGGCTGCACTATAGCACGCCGGGAACCGGCAAAGAACCGCGCAGACGTCGTCGTTGGCCGCGGCGTTGCCGCGAGCACGCGAAGAGACAAAGTCCGAAACGACGTCAGCCGGGGCGTCGAGCACGCCGCCCGCACTGTTCGCACTCGTGCTCGGAAATGGCGAAGGGGCCGTGCTAGCGTGCCTCGAATCGATCGGCCGGGGGCCCCGTAGGGCGACAGAAAGGCAATTGTGCAGGAAACCGTACTGGCCATTAGCGAGAAATTGCCGTTCGCGCATTCGGTAGACGCGCTGCGCTTTCACGACTTCGGCATTGTGCTGCCGACGTAAGCTTTCAATCTTGCTCGCGGCGTTACGAGGCGGCACGATTTTCGCCAAACGCTCGTCGAAAGTGGCACGAGTACGGCCCCATGGAGGTCTGGGTACTTATCGCTGCTATTATATGGGGGTCCCAGAGAGCAGTCGCCCCCAAAGCGACCTGGGTGTTTGATATGCGGCGGGCTTCGTGCCCGTCAAGCGTGTCCCCGGTATCGCTCCCGTGGATCCCACAGCTGACGTCTGCAGCCTCATCCGCTTGATGCGTTAGGGGCTGGTTGTCGGACGACGCTTTTTCCACGATATCGAAGTGTGTTCCGCATCGTCCTCGGACGAATCAAATACGAAAGCGCCGAAGGCGCGGGCGTGACCCGTCGCCTAGCGGCTTTGCCGTCTCGGCTACGTTGCAAGTGTCGGTCGGTCCACCAGTGCTGCGGGCTCGAGAGAAACCGCAAGCCGCGATCGAGTCGACACAACCGGTCTATCGAGAATGTTGCGTGCTTCTTGCCGCGTGGCGATACCCGGCCCTGCGGGGAGGGCGCCGTAGCGAGCTCGAACGCCGTCGTCTCGGACTGTGCAAAGTGCTACCCTTTGCGAGAACGAAGCGTGTTGGGGCGCCTGAAGGTGGCCTCGGCATCGCAAAAACGGCGTCCGGCCTGCTTGAAAGGCTGGACGCGCAGTTGAACGATTACCTGGTTGATCCTGCCAGTAATCATATGCTTGTCTCAAAGATTAAGCCATGCATGTCTAAGTACATGCCGAAATAAGGCGAAACCGCGAATGGCTCATTAAATCAGTTATGGTTCCTTAGATCGTTTCTTCCTACTTGGATAACTGTGGCAATTCTAGAGCTAATACATGCAGTGAGCCTGAAGCCCTTTGGGCGACGGGTGCTTTTATTAGACCAAGATCGATCGGGTTTCGGCCCGTATTGTGTGGTGACTCTGGATAACTTTGTGCTGATCGCATGGCCACGAGCCGGCGACGTTTCTTTCAAGTGTCTGCCTTATCAACTTTCGATGGTAGGTTACTTGCTTACCATGGTTGTTACGGGTAACGGAGAATCAGGGTTCGATTCCGGAGAGGGAGCCTGAGAAACGGCTACCACATCCAAGGAAGGCAGCAGGCGCGCAAATTACCCACTCCCGGCACGGGGAGGTAGTGACGAAAAATAACAATACGGGACTCTTTTGAGGCCCCGTAATTGAAATGAGTACACTCTAAATCCTTTAACGAGGATCAATTGGAGGGCAAGTCTGGTGCCAGCAGCCGCGGTAATTCCAGCTCCAATAGCGTATACTAAAGCTGCTGCGGTTAAAAAGCTCGTAGTTGGATCTCAGTTCCAGACGAGTAGTGCATCTACCCGATGCGACGGCTCGGACTGAACATCATGCCGGTCCTTTCTTGGTGCACTTCATTGTGTGCCTCGAGAAGGCCGGTGCTTTTACTTTGAAAAAATTAGAGTGCTCAACGCAGGCGAGTCGCCTGAATAAACTTGCATGGAATAATAGAACAAGACCTCGTTTCTGTTCTGTTGGTTTTTGGAATACGAGGTAATGATTAAGAGGGACAGACGGGGGCATTCGTATTGCGGCGCTAGAGGTGAAATTCTTGGACCGTCGCAAGACGAACTACTGCGAAAGCATTTGCCAAGAATGTTTTCTTTGATCAAGAACGAAAGTCAGAGGTTCGAAGGCGATCAGATACCGCCCTAGTTCTGACCATAAACGATGCCAACCAGCGATCCGCCTGAGTTACTCAAATGACTCGGCGGGCAGCTTCCGGGAAACCAAAGTGTTTGGGTTCCGGGGGAAGTATGGTTGCAAAGCTGAAACTTAAAGGAATTGACGGAAGGGCACCACCAGGAGTGGAGCCTGCGGCTTAATTTGACTCAACACGGGAAAACTTACCCGGCCCGGACACTGGGAGGATTGACAGATTGAGAGCTCTTTCTTGATTCGGTGGATGGTGGTGCATGGCCGTTCTTAGTTGGTGGAGCGATTTGTCTGGTTAATTCCGATAACGAACGAGACTCTAGCCTATTAAATAGGTGCGGGGTTCCCAGCACCTTACAACCTTCTTAGAGGGACAAGCGGCTCCTAGCCGCACGAAACAGAGCAATAACAGGTCTGTGATGCCCTTAGATGTCCGGGGCCGCACGCGCGCTACACTGAAGGAAGCAGCGTGTCTTTATCCCTGTCTGAAAGGACTGGGTAACCCGTGGAACTTCTTTCGTGATTGGGATAGGGGCTTGCAATTGTTCCCCTTGAACGAGGAATTCCCAGTAAGCGCGAGTCATAAGCTCGCGTTGATTACGTCCCTGCCCTTTGTACACACCGCCCGTCGCTACTACCGATTGAATGATTTAGTGAGGTCTTCGGACCGATGTCCGGCGCGGCCTTTCGGTTGCGCCGGTCTGTTGGAAAGATGACCAAACTTGATCATTTAGAGGAAGTAAAAGTCGTAACAAGGTTTCCGTAGGTGAACCTGCGGAAGGATCATTACCGGATTGTGAAGGGTGGCGAGCGCCATTGTTTCTACCCCGTGTGGGTGAAGCAGCTCGCTGCGCCCGACGCTTTCCGCCGCTGGCCCCGCTTGGACGCGGGGACGGCTATACCCGAACATGCCGGGGACTGCCTGAATTTTGAGGGGCGCCCCGTGCCAAATTTGTTGCGCCCAGTGGACGCCGGCTGCAACCTTGGACGGTTGGCTTGGCCGCGCCCGCGGGTAGAAACGGCGTAACGCACACTGGGTGGGCTTTCTGTCCGCTTTGGCGCTCTTGCGCGGAATGGGAGTAAGACGACCCGACCTGCTGCTTTGCCCAGTACGAGGGGAACGGCGAAGCGTGCGGTCGGTCAAGGAACTGACGGTCGAGAGCTAATGCCGCTGCCGCTTAGTACACACACGGAACCGTGGTGCGAGCGCTCTCCCGTCCTCCGCGGCAAACGCTGCCGAGTCTGAAAAGGCTGGCGGCTGCCGGTCGCTTCCTGCGGCGAGTATGGAGTAACGACCCGACTTTGTTGCCACCCAAGTACTAAAGGAACGGTGTGGCGCTCGGTCGGTCATGGAACTGTCGGTATGAGGGTGCGGCTGCCAAGTACGGAAGGAACCGTGGCCTAAAGTGCTCTCCCGTCCTCCGCGGCAAATGCCACCGAGTCCGAAAGGGCCGGAGGCTGCCGGTCGGCTCCTGCTCGTGACGCGCGAGGTGTCGAGATCGCGGTTTAATGCGACGACGTCTGCAGGCTATTCGCCCGCCGCCGAGGGAAAGGCGGCGTTGCTGCGAAGTACCGAAGGAAACGCGGCTTTGCTACGTCGGAAGCGTTCTGCGGTTAGCGGACTTGTGCGCTTTGGGAAGGCGCCGCACGTCGAAAGAGGAAGTACGGACAGACGAGGGACTGTAGTCCCGGTTTCGAACGCACTTGCGGCCAGGCCCTTGCTGGCTTCGTCTTCCGCCTCAAGTAGACTTGTTGTGGCGCCGGCGCAGGGAGCCGTCCCTGGCACTGGCCGAGTGGTTTTGGAGAGCTGCGCGAGTACGCGCGCCGGGCTCTTGTCTTTCGTCTCAAGTAGGCTGTTGGATCAACAGCGGTTATGCTGCGGCGATCTGCCGATGCGAAAGTGTGTGTGTGTTTGAGGCCCTTCTATGAACCTACTGCTGACTGAAGCGAAGCACGTCGATGGGGGTGAAGCCCTGCCCGTGGCCGTGTAGCCGTTAAAGACTCCACAGCGGCTTAGCCCTAATCATGGCTCTGTCGCTCTTTGCAATTTTTAGTGGAGCGATGTGAACGTGCACACGAGACACACGGGTCCGGTGGATGGTTGGCAGGTAAAACCGGCTTCGAGTGCGCGCAAACGGCATAAGGTGCCTCGAGGGCAAGCGAGGAAGGCGTGGGCGCAAAACACACGCGCGAGTAGCAGGAGTGGAGTGCCA
>NW_027315174.1:15000-17500 GCF_023375885.2 Dermacentor andersoni | reverse complement strand
TAATTATTATCCGTCGTAAAAAAAAAAAAAAAGAAAAAAAAAAAAGAAAGAAATCACATTTGAAATTATCATTGAAAGTGGCCACGTTTTTCGGGGCATGTCTTGATGAAATAATCTCAGTTCAGTTCAGCATGATTGGATTTCATCTTTTCCAGTATTCTCAGTACTCTCGTTGTAGTACCAATTGCCGGCAGATTTTTTTTTTTAGTTGTTTAGAGTTATACATTCCTGAACGATGTTTTTCTTTTCCTCAAAGCTAGCCATAGAACCAGCGCTTTCTATAAAATCATGACAATAAGAATCCAGCATATCGGTTCATCTTCGGCGCGATTAAAGTTCGGGAACTGGCGATTTTTTATTGCCGTGATCAAGAAGGTTAACACCAGATAAGGCGTGATATTTCAGCATACCAGTCGCGATATCTAATCGAATCTAAGATTGAAATGGCGTTCTGAATTCTTTCGGTTCCAGATAGAAAGAAACAGAAAAAAAAAAAAAAAAGAAAGGATGTGATTGATTGCCATTCAAATCTGAAGACCGCGTGGAGAAAGTGTTCCGGTTTACATTCGGCAAATCAAAATGAACGGCTAAAATTAATCTATCGTCTGGTTTCATGCGCGAGATCACGTAAAAGGCAGCCATTCTTCTTAACATGGTTTCTCTCTTTTGCTCTCTCATTCGCGCACGGAAATTTCTTCGTACGGGAATTTTATGAAGCGAAGGCGGCTGCAGACCATTTTCTTTGTTTAGTTCATGTTCGTAGGCGCAAATTACAAACCTAACACTTGGAGCAACATTTCCACTACTCTAGAGGGGCATGAACTGTAGACAGTGCACGCTTTCTCATTTATCCAATCGCTCGCAAACACATTGCATTGCTAGTCTACAGTGGCAATACAAAGTGACGTTTCACCATGCACGTCGAAGTTCATTACCAGTACCGCGCCAGCATCGACCGGCCGGCGAAGCGACGAGCTCAGCAGCGCATGCGCAAGGCCCGACACCACCCCAACCGAGCTTCCCTGCTTATCGGAGAGAACAAGTGCGCGTGAACACGGGCGCGTCTGAGTATCTGGATTTAAAAAAAAAAAAAGAAAACAAAGAAAGCGTTTCCGAGATATTGACAAAGACAAGTGGTCGCGGTCGCTCTGAATCTTATCGTATTATAGAAAACGTGGGAAGGCGGCGCTTCCTCGAGGGTCAGAAAGTACAATCGTCGAACTAGGTGGCAAGTGGAGTACATCCTTTTTCTTGGAACGGTTTGCAATTGACTGCTTGAATGTGCCGACCACGCGTCGCGGGTCGCGTATAGAGCCAACCGTTGGCAAGCACGCGTCTAGCGTAGCAGCAGAACCGATCGCGGTTGCGATAACCCATCGTTGGCAGCGAAAAAGAAAAACACCCACACGCAGTTTGTAGCAATAACCGTACAAATCAATGTGGTTTTAAATATAGCTTCACTGGTCACCCAAGAAGGGCACCGAAACTTTCTCATGACGCACACCGCTGTAGTCCACAAAGAACAAAGCGCACAAAATAGATATGATACAGCCGCACCGCATTATTTCGTGTTTTCAGCATTTCATTACTTTCGTGTGCATGCGCGCTAGGGCCACGCAGGCCAGGAGTAAAAGGCACGAAAAGAAAAAAAAAAAAAAAAATGATACGCAATCCTAAGCTTTGACTTGACTGCTGTGGCACTCGCATTTGTGTTCTTTACCTTAGGCGAACGCAATGCGCAAACTGAACTGGAATTTCCAATAATGGAAATTCCTGTTTGGCTCATATTTGCGTTTTTCGCCCGAGCAAGCGCTTCACTGCACTACGCTTTGCCCCTTCAACGTGGCTACACTGCCCGGCAGGCGTGTTCTGCGTAGGGCCGAACCTGCAGGCAAAAAGCATGGGCGCCGCCATCTTGTTGAGAGCGGCGCCAGGGACACAATCGCGCCTAGCTCATTGAGTTTTCCCCCAAAACTGAAAAAAATTTGACTTCATTAAACGAGAAAGATGCCACGAGTGCCCCAACAAAAAGCTTTGAGGATTACCGAAGGGTAACTGAGGGCGACGCAACGGGCTCTGGAAAGAAGGATGATGGGTGTGGCGTCACGGGGGGATCGGAATAGAGCAGATTGGGGTGTGCGAGAAGAAACGCTCGTTAATGACACCAAAGTTTAAACCAGGAAAAACAAATGGGCATGCGCAGGGCATGCAATCTGGGGGGAAGATAACCGGTGGCCATTAAGGGTTACAGACTGAATTCCAAGAGGAGGGAAGCGTAGCAGGGGGTGGCAGAAAGTTAGGAGGGCAGATTAGATTAGGGACTACATGGCGACAATCGGCACCTGACCGGGGTACTTGGAGGATCATGGCAGATGCCTTTGCCCTGCAGTGGGCGTAGCCAGGATGATGATGATGATGATGTTCATGATGAAAAGGTAGCAACAGGTCTTCGTAACATACAGGTTAGAAAGATGAGGCACCTTTTAACCCTTGAATATAT
>NW_027315174.1:5000-12500 GCF_023375885.2 Dermacentor andersoni | reverse complement strand
CCGGCAATCGTTGAAACACCACGCAGTCGTCGGCGTCGGCCCCGACATGGTTGCGAGCGCTGGAAGAGACAAAGTCCGAAACCGCGTGTGCCGGGGCGGCGCGAGCGCGACGCCTTTGACGCAACTTTTGCGTACAAGCCGCCGCACGGCCACGACGGAGCCGGTGTCACCCTGCAGAGGGCTGCACTATAGCACGCCGGGAACCGGCAAAGAACCGCGCAGACGTCGTCGTTGGCCGCGGCGTTGCCGCGAGCACGCGAAGAGACAAAGTCCGAAACGACGTCAGCCGGGGCGTCGAGCACGCCGCCCGCACTGTTCGCACGCGTGCTCGGAAATGGCGAAGGGGCCGCGCTAGCGTGCCTTGAATCGGTGAGCGGCGGTACCGCGGCGATCGCCAGAGCTCGAATCCGCCCTGCAAAAGCCAAATATTGGCGCTCGGCTCGGCGCAGTACGCCGCCGCGTCGCACGAGTACGGCCCCATGGAGGTCTGGGCACTTATCGCTGCTACTGTAAGGGGCCGTACGGCCCCGGCCGACATTGTACCGTAGTGCGATTTTCGGCTTGCGCGTGCTCGTGGCGTAGTCCGCGCACCGTTCCGACGTCGACAATCGTGCCCACGACTACGCGAGCGCTGGAAGAGACAAAGTCCGAAACCGCGTGTGCCGGGGCGGCGCGAGCGCGACGCCTTTGACGCAACTTTTGCGTACAAGCCGCCGCACGGACACGACGGAATCGCTGGCATCCCGCACGCAGCTGCATTGTGTCACGCCGGCAATCGTTGAAACACCACGCAGTCGTCGGCGTCGGCCCCGACATGGTTGCGAGCGCTGGAAGAGACAAAGTCCGAAACCGCGTGTGCCGGGGCGGCGCGAGCGCGACGCCTTTGACGCAACTTTTGCGTACAAGCCGCCGCACGGCCACGACGGAGCCGGTGTCACCCTGCAGAGGGCTGCACTATAGCACGCCGGGAACCGGCAAAGAACCGCGCAGACGTCGTCGTTGGCCGCGGCGTTGCCGCGAGCACGCGAAGAGACAAAGTCCGAAACGACGTCAGCCGGGGCGTCGAGCACGCCGCCCGCACTGTTCGCACGCGTGCTCGGAAATGGCGAAGGGGCCGCGCTAGCGTGCCTTGAATCGGTGAGCGGCGGTACCGCGGCGATCGCCAGAGCTCGAATCCGCCCTGCAAAAGCCAAATATTGGCGCTCGGCTCGGCGCAGTACGCGGCCGCGTCGCACGAGTACGGCCCCATGGAGGTCTGGGCACTTATCGCTGCTACTGTAAGGGGCCGTACGGCCCCGGCCGACATTGTACCGTAGTGCGATTTTCGGCTTGCGCGTGCTCGTGGCGTAGTCCGCGCACCGTTCCGACGTCGACAATCGTGCCCACGACTACGCGAGCGCTGGAAGAGACAAAGTCCGAAACCGCGTGTGCCGGGGCGGCGCGAGCGCGACGCCTTTGACGCAACTTTTGCGTACAAGCCGCCGCACGGCCACGACGGAGCCGGTGTCACCCTGCAGAGGGCTGCACTATAGCACGCCGGGAACCGGCAAAGAACCGCGCAGACGTCGTCGTTGGCCGCGGCGTTGCCGCGAGCACGCGAAGAGACAAAGTCCGAAACGACGTCAGCCGGGGCGTCGAGCACGCCGCCCGCACTGTTCGCACGCGTGCTCGGAAATGGCGAAGGGGCCGCGCTAGCGTGCCTTGAATCGGTGAGCGGCGGTACCGCGGCAATCGCCAGAGCTCGAATCCGCCCTGCAAAAGCCAAATATTGGCGCTCGGCTCGGCGCAGTACGCCGCCGCGTCGCACGAGTACGGCCCCATGGAGGTCTGGGCACTTATCGCTGCTACTGTAAGGGGCCGTAGGGCCCCGGCCGACATTGTACCGTAGTGCGATTTTCGTCTTGCGCGTGCTCGTGGCGGTGTCCGCGCACCGTTCCGAAGTCGACAATCGTGCCCACGACTACGCGAGCGCTGGAAGAGACAAAGTCCGAAACCGCGTGTGCCGGGGCGGCGCGAGCGCGACGCCTTTGACGCAACTTTTGCGTACAAGCCGCCGCACGGCCACGACGGAGCCGGTGTCACCCTGCAGAGGGCTGCACTATAGCACGCCGGGAACCGGCAAAGAACCGCGCAGACGTCGTCGTTGGCCGCGGCGTTGCCGCGAGCACGCGAAGAGACAAAGTCCGAAACGACGTCAGCCGGGGCGTCGAGCACGCCGCCCGCACTGTTCGCACTCGTGCTCGGAAATGGCGAAGGGGCCGTGCTAGCGTGCCTCGAATCGATCGGCCGGGGGCCCCGTAGGGCGACAGAAAGGCAATTGTGCAGGAAACCGTACTGGCCATTAGCGAGAAATTGCCGTTCGCGCATTCGGTAGACGCGCTGCGCTTTCACGACTTCGGCATTGTGCTGCCGACGTAAGCTTTCAATCTTGCTCGCGGCGTTACGAGGCGGCACGATTTTCGCCAAACGCTCGTCGAAAGTGGCACGAGTACGGCCCCATGGAGGTCTGGGTACTTATCGCTGCTATTATATGGGGGTCCCAGAGAGCAGTCGCCCCCAAAGCGACCTGGGTGTTTGATATGCGGCGGGCTTCGTGCCCGTCAAGCGTGTCCCCGGTATCGCTCCCGTGGATCCCACAGCTGACGTCTGCAGCCTCATCCGCTTGATGCGTTAGGGGCTGGTTGTCGGACGACGCTTTTTCCACGATATCGAAGTGTGTTCCGCATCGTCCTCGGACGAATCAAATACGAAAGCGCCGAAGGCGCGGGCGTGACCCGTCGCCTAGCGGCTTTGCCGTCTCGGCTACGTTGCAAGTGTCGGTCGGTCCACCAGTGCTGCGGGCTCGAGAGAAACCGCAAGCCGCGATCGAGTCGACACAACCGGTCTATCGAGAATGTTGCGTGCTTCTTGCCGCGTGGCGATACCCGGCCCTGCGGGGAGGGCGCCGTAGCGAGCTCGAACGCCGTCGTCTCGGACTGTGCAAAGTGCTACCCTTTGCGAGAACGAAGCGTGTTGGGGCGCCTGAAGGTGGCCTCGGCATCGCAAAAACGGCGTCCGGCCTGCTTGAAAGGCTGGACGCGCAGTTGAACGATTACCTGGTTGATCCTGCCAGTAATCATATGCTTGTCTCAAAGATTAAGCCATGCATGTCTAAGTACATGCCGAAATAAGGCGAAACCGCGAATGGCTCATTAAATCAGTTATGGTTCCTTAGATCGTTTCTTCCTACTTGGATAACTGTGGCAATTCTAGAGCTAATACATGCAGTGAGCCTGAAGCCCTTTGGGCGACGGGTGCTTTTATTAGACCAAGATCGATCGGGTTTCGGCCCGTATTGTGTGGTGACTCTGGATAACTTTGTGCTGATCGCATGGCCACGAGCCGGCGACGTTTCTTTCAAGTGTCTGCCTTATCAACTTTCGATGGTAGGTTACTTGCTTACCATGGTTGTTACGGGTAACGGAGAATCAGGGTTCGATTCCGGAGAGGGAGCCTGAGAAACGGCTACCACATCCAAGGAAGGCAGCAGGCGCGCAAATTACCCACTCCCGGCACGGGGAGGTAGTGACGAAAAATAACAATACGGGACTCTTTTGAGGCCCCGTAATTGAAATGAGTACACTCTAAATCCTTTAACGAGGATCAATTGGAGGGCAAGTCTGGTGCCAGCAGCCGCGGTAATTCCAGCTCCAATAGCGTATACTAAAGCTGCTGCGGTTAAAAAGCTCGTAGTTGGATCTCAGTTCCAGACGAGTAGTGCATCTACCCGATGCGACGGCTCGGACTGAACATCATGCCGGTCCTTTCTTGGTGCACTTCATTGTGTGCCTCGAGAAGGCCGGTGCTTTTACTTTGAAAAAATTAGAGTGCTCAACGCAGGCGAGTCGCCTGAATAAACTTGCATGGAATAATAGAACAAGACCTCGTTTCTGTTCTGTTGGTTTTTGGAATACGAGGTAATGATTAAGAGGGACAGACGGGGGCATTCGTATTGCGGCGCTAGAGGTGAAATTCTTGGACCGTCGCAAGACGAACTACTGCGAAAGCATTTGCCAAGAATGTTTTCTTTGATCAAGAACGAAAGTCAGAGGTTCGAAGGCGATCAGATACCGCCCTAGTTCTGACCATAAACGATGCCAACCAGCGATCCGCCTGAGTTACTCAAATGACTCGGCGGGCAGCTTCCGGGAAACCAAAGTGTTTGGGTTCCGGGGGAAGTATGGTTGCAAAGCTGAAACTTAAAGGAATTGACGGAAGGGCACCACCAGGAGTGGAGCCTGCGGCTTAATTTGACTCAACACGGGAAAACTTACCCGGCCCGGACACTGGGAGGATTGACAGATTGAGAGCTCTTTCTTGATTCGGTGGATGGTGGTGCATGGCCGTTCTTAGTTGGTGGAGCGATTTGTCTGGTTAATTCCGATAACGAACGAGACTCTAGCCTATTAAATAGGTGCGGGGTTCCCAGCACCTTACAACCTTCTTAGAGGGACAAGCGGCTCCTAGCCGCACGAAACAGAGCAATAACAGGTCTGTGATGCCCTTAGATGTCCGGGGCCGCACGCGCGCTACACTGAAGGAAGCAGCGTGTCTTTATCCCTGTCTGAAAGGACTGGGTAACCCGTGGAACTTCTTTCGTGATTGGGATAGGGGCTTGCAATTGTTCCCCTTGAACGAGGAATTCCCAGTAAGCGCGAGTCATAAGCTCGCGTTGATTACGTCCCTGCCCTTTGTACACACCGCCCGTCGCTACTACCGATTGAATGATTTAGTGAGGTCTTCGGACCGATGTCCGGCGCGGCCTTTCGGTTGCGCCGGTCTGTTGGAAAGATGACCAAACTTGATCATTTAGAGGAAGTAAAAGTCGTAACAAGGTTTCCGTAGGTGAACCTGCGGAAGGATCATTACCGGATTGTGAAGGGTGGCGAGCGCCATTGTTTCTACCCCGTGTGGGTGAAGCAGCTCGCTGCGCCCGACGCTTTCCGCCGCTGGCCCCGCTTGGACGCGGGGACGGCTATACCCGAACATGCCGGGGACTGCCTGAATTTTGAGGGGCGCCCCGTGCCAAATTTGTTGCGCCCAGTGGACGCCGGCTGCAACCTTGGACGGTTGGCTTGGCCGCGCCCGCGGGTAGAAACGGCGTAACGCACACTGGGTGGGCTTTCTGTCCGCTTTGGCGCTCTTGCGCGGAATGGGAGTAAGACGACCCGACCTGCTGCTTTGCCCAGTACGAGGGGAACGGCGAAGCGTGCGGTCGGTCAAGGAACTGACGGTCGAGAGCTAATGCCGCTGCCGCTTAGTACACACACGGAACCGTGGTGCGAGCGCTCTCCCGTCCTCCGCGGCAAACGCTGCCGAGTCTGAAAAGGCTGGCGGCTGCCGGTCGCTTCCTGCGGCGAGTATGGAGTAACGACCCGACTTTGTTGCCACCCAAGTACTAAAGGAACGGTGTGGCGCTCGGTCGGTCATGGAACTGTCGGTATGAGGGTGCGGCTGCCAAGTACGGAAGGAACCGTGGCCTAAAGTGCTCTCCCGTCCTCCGCGGCAAATGCCACCGAGTCCGAAAGGGCCGGAGGCTGCCGGTCGGCTCCTGCTCGTGACGCGCGAGGTGTCGAGATCGCGGTTTAATGCGACGACGTCTGCAGGCTATTCGCCCGCCGCCGAGGGAAAGGCGGCGTTGCTGCGAAGTACCGAAGGAAACGCGGCTTTGCTACGTCGGAAGCGTTCTGCGGTTAGCGGACTTGTGCGCTTTGGGAAGGCGCCGCACGTCGAAAGAGGAAGTACGGACAGACGAGGGACTGTAGTCCCGGTTTCGAACGCACTTGCGGCCAGGCCCTTGCTGGCTTCGTCTTCCGCCTCAAGTAGACTTGTTGTGGCGCCGGCGCAGGGAGCCGTCCCTGGCACTGGCCGAGTGGTTTTGGAGAGCTGCGCGAGTACGCGCGCCGGGCTCTTGTCTTTCGTCTCAAGTAGGCTGTTGGATCAACAGCGGTTATGCTGCGGCGATCTGCCGATGCGAAAGTGTGTGTGTGTTTGAGGCCCTTCTATGAACCTACTGCTGACTGAAGCGAAGCACGTCGATGGGGGTGAAGCCCTGCCCGTGGCCGTGTAGCCGTTAAAGACTCCACAGCGGCTTAGCCCTAATCATGGCTCTGTCGCTCTTTGCAATTTTTAGTGGAGCGATGTGAACGTGCACACGAGACACACGGGTCCGGTGGATGGTTGGCAGGTAAAACCGGCTTCGAGTGCGCGCAAACGGCATAAGGTGCCTCGAGGGCAAGCGAGGAAGGCGTGGGCGCAAAACACACGCGCGAGTAGCAGGAGTGGAGTGCCATTAGGCTTTCAGCTGCTGAGACGCGGCCGCCGAAAGAGCGAGACTGGAGGAGCGCACGCCGAAAGGCGCTCTTCGAAACCACACACAGGGAGACGCCACGTGCCTAAAACCCTGGTTGTACTGTACTGAATTGAACAAACTATTTTTCACGACTCTAAGCGGTGGATCACTCGGTTCTCGGGTCGATGAAGAACGCAGCCAGCTGCGAGACTTGGTGTGAATTGCAGGACACACTGAGCACTGATTCTTTGAACGCACATTGCGGCCTTGGGTCTTCCCTTGGCTTCGTCTGTCTGAGGGTCGGATCACATATCAAGAGAGACTTCGGCGCACAGGGAACGTGCGTCCGTCGACTCGTTTTGACCGCGTCGGCATCATGGACAGTACGTTGAGCGCTAAAGCCACGCGCCAGCGGCCTCACGAGAGGGAGACGGTGGCAAACCGTTGTGCCAATTCTTCGAAAAGACGGAAACGAGGCAATACTACTGCAGCGTGACGAGTGCGCGCCTCTAGTAAGACCGCCGCAGGATGGAGTCGGATACCTGCAGGGAAAGAGCGGTCCAAGCACGAGGCGCGAACGTCTGTTGCCATGTAGCGCGCACGTTTGCGAGAGAGTCGGAAGCGCACGCTTGCGTGCACGGAAAACGTGGGAATGAAACGCCGGCCGATTCCCGCGCCGTGCGCAAAGCCAGCGCGATCGCAATTTGCGCTGTTTGCCTTCGAAGTACGTCGAGCTCCAGAGCTGGTCGCTCGTTCACGTCACCGCAGCTGTGTGGGCGCCCTTCCGGGCTTCGTCGCAGGAATGGGAATCGGCAGATTCTTGCGAGGAGCGGGGAGGAGAAGGGTGGCCCCCGAAAGCGGTTCGACGCGACAGCGCCGTCTGCGAGCGAGAAGAGTCACGGCACGGCGGAGAATTGCCGCGAAACGGAAAATGTCTCCTTCGAGAGCGTGGGTGCCCCGTTGGCGGAGCTGAAGCGTTCCGTCGTAGTCCGCCGTCGGTCCAAGTGCTTCGCAGTCTCTGTCCCCTAAAGACTGGGCCACTCCAGTTGGGGCAGGGGCGACGCTACACGAGACGATGCCTCCCGCCAGGTTTTAGTCGCCCCTGCGGTGCCCGCTGAAGCGGCGCGCTGCTAAGGCGATCTTTGCCTCGGTGGTGTTTGGGCTTCAGA
>NW_027315173.1:0-59356 GCF_023375885.2 Dermacentor andersoni | reverse complement strand
TCCGTGCGCGGGTGCTAAAAAGAGCAGCATCGGCATGCTTAGCACGTCGTTTGGTAGAAATCCCACGTGCGCGTTCTGCAAAAAGCACCATTTGCATGCACATCTTGTGGTTTTGCAGAAAACTTCATCCACGTCTACCAAAAGATGCATGTGCATGCTTAAAACGCGTTTTCGCACAAATGCGTGCGCGGGTGCTAAAAAGAGCAGCATCGGCATGCTTAGCACGTCGTTTGGTAGAAATCCACGAGCGCGTTCTGCAAAAAGCACCATTTGCATGCACATCTCGTGGTTTTGCAGAAAACTTCATCCGCGTCTACCAAAAGATGCATGTGCATGCTTAAAACGCGTTTTCGCACAAATCCGTGCGCGGGTGCTAAAAAGAGCAGCATCGGCAAGCTTAGCACGTCGTTTGGTAGAAATCCACGTGCGCGTTCTGCAAAAAGCACCATTTGCATGCACATCTTGTGGTTTTGCAGAAAACTTCATCCGCGTCTACCAAAAGATGCATGTGCATGCTTAAAACGCGTTTTCGCACAAATGCGTGCGCGGGTGCTAAAAAGAGCAGCATCGGCATGCTTAGCACGTCGTTTGGTAGAAATCCACGTGCGCGTTCTGCAAAAAGCACCATTTGCATGCACATCTTGTGGTTTTGCAGAAAACTTCATCCGCGTCTACCAAAAGATGCATGTGCATGCTTAAAACGCGTTTTCGCACAAATGCGTGCGCGGGTGCTAAAAAGAGCAGCATCGGCATGCTTAGCACGTCGTTTGGTAGAAATCCACGTGCGCGTTCTGCCAAAAGCACCATTTGCATGCACATCTTGTGGTTTTGCAGAAAACTTCATCCACGTCTACCAAAAGATGCATGTGCATGCTTAAAACGCGTTTTCGCACAAATGCGTGCGCGGGTGCTAAAAAGAGCAGCATCGGCATGCTTAGCACGTCGTTTGGCAGAAATCCACGAGCGCGTTCTGCAAAAAGCACCATTTGCATGCACATCTTGTGGTTTTGCAGAAAACTTCATCCGCGTCTACCAAAAGATGCATGTGCATGCTTAAAACGCGTTTTCGCACAAATGCGTGCGCGGGTGCTAAAAAGAGCAGCATCGGCATGCTTAGCACGTCGTTTGGCAGAAATCCACGTGCGCGTTCTGCAAAAAGCACCATTTGCATGCACATCTTGTGGTTTTGCAGAAAACTTCATCCGCGTCTACCAAAAGATGCATGTGCATGCTTAAAACGCGTTTTCGCACAAATCCGTGCGCGGGTGCTAAAAAGAGCAGCATCGGCATGCTTAGCACGTCGTTTGGTAGAAATCCACGTGCGCGTTCTGCAAAAAGCACCATTTGCATGCACATCTTGTGGTTTTGCAGAAAACTTCATCCACGTCTACCAAAAGATGCATGTGCATGCTTAAAACGCGTTTTCGCACAAATGCGTGCGCGGGTGCTAAAAAGAGCAGCATCGGCATGCTTAGCACGTCGTTTGGTAGAAATCCACGAGCGCGTTCTGCAAAAAGCACCATTTGCATGCACATCTCGTGGTTTTGCAGAAAACTTCATCCGCGTCTACCAAAAGATGCATGTGCATGCTTAAAACGCGTTTTCGCACAAATCCGTGCGCGGGTGCTAAAAAGAGCAGCATCGGCAAGCTTAGCACGTCGTTTGGTAGAAATCCACGTGCGCGTTCTGCAAAAAGCACCATTTGCATGCACATCTTGTGGTTTTGCAGAAAACTTCATCCGCGTCTACCAAAAGATGCATGTGCATGCTTAAAACGCGTTTTCGCACAAATGCGTGCGCGGGTGCTAAAAAGAGCAGCATCGGCATGCTTAGCACGTCGTTTGGCAGAAATCCACGAGCGCGTTCTGCAAAAAGCACCATTTGCATGCACATCTTGTGGTTTTGCAGAAAACTTCATCCGCGTCTACCAAAAGATGCATGTGCATGCTTAAAACGCGTTTTCGCACAAATGCGTGCGCGGGTGCTAAAAAGAGCAGCATCGGCATGCTTAGCACGTCGTTTGGTAGAAATCCACGTGCGCGTTCTGCCAAAAGCACCATTTGCATGCACATCTTGTGGTTTTGCAGAAAACTTCATCCGCGTCTACCAAAAGATGCATGTGCATGCTTAAAACGCGTTTTCGCACAAATCCGTGCGCGGGTGCTAAAAAGAGCAGCATCGGCATGCTTAGCACGTCGTTTGGTAGAAATCCACGTGCGCGTTCTGCAAAAAGCACCATTTGCATGCACATCTTGTGGTTTTGCAGAAAACTTCATCCGCGTCTACCAAAAGATGCATGTGCATGCTTAAAACGCGTTTTCGCACAAATGCGTGCGCGGGTGCTAAAAAGAGCAGCATCGGCATGCTTAGCACGTCGTTTGGAAAAATCCACGTGCGCGTTCTGCCAAAAGCACCATTTGCATGCACATCTTGTGGTTTTGCAGAAAACTTCATCCGCGTCTACCAAAAGATGGATGTGCATGCTTAAAACGCGTTTTCGCACAAATCCGTGCGCGGGTGCTAAAAAGAGCAGCATCGGCATGCTTAGCACGTCGTTTGGTAGAAATCCACGTGCGCGTTCTGCAAAAAGCACCATTTGCATGCACATCTTGTGGTTTTGCAGAAAACTTCATCCGCGTCTACCAAAAGATGCATGTGCATGCTTAAAACGCGTTTTTCGCACAAATGCGGTGCGCGGGTGCTAAAAAGAGCAGCATCGGCATGCTTAGCACGTTGTTTGGTAGAAATCCACGTGCGCGTTCTGCAAAAAGCACCATTTGCATGCACATCTTGTGGTTTTGCAGAAAACTTCATCCGCGTCTACCAAAAGATGCATGTGCATGCTTAAAACGCGTTTTCGCACAAATGCGTGCGCGGGTGCTAAAAAGAGCAGCATCGGCATGCTTAGCACGTCGTTTGGTAGAAATCCACGTGCGCGTTCTGCAAAAAGCACCATTTGCATGCACATCTTGTGGTTTTGCAGAAAACTTCATCCGCGTCTACCAAAAGATGCATGTGCATGCTTAAAACGCGTCTTCGCACAAATGCGTGCGCGGGTGCTAAAAAGAGCAGCATCGGCATGCTTAGCACGTCGTTTGGTAGAAATCCACGTGCGCGTTCTGCAAAAAGCACCATTTGCATGCACATCTCGTGGTTTTGCAGAAAACTTCATCCGCGTCTACCAAAAGATGCATGTGCATGCTTAAAACGCGTTTTCGCACAAATGCGTGCGCGGGTGCTAAAAAGAGCAGCATCGGCATGCTTAGCACGTCGTTTGGTAGAAATCCACGTGCGCGTTCTGCCAAAAGCACCACTTGCATGCACATCTTGTGGTTTTGCAGAAAACTTCATCCGCGTCTACCAAAAGATGCATGTGCATGCTTAAAACGCGTTTTCGCACAAATCCGTGGGCGGGTGCTAAAAAGAGCAGCATCGGCATGCTTAGCACGTCGTTTGGTAGAAATCCACGTGCGCGTTCTGCAAAAAGCACCATTTGCATGCACATCTTGTGGTTTTGCAGAAAACTTCATCTGCGTCTACCAAAAGATGCATGTGCATGCTTAAAACGCGTTTTCGCACAAATGCGTGCGCGGGTGCTAAAAAGAGCAGCATCGGCATGCTTAGCACGTCGTTTGGTAGAAGTCCACGAGCGCGTTCTGCAAAAAGCACCATTTGCATGCACATATTGTGGTTTTGCAGAAAACTTCATCCGCGTCTAGCAAAAGATGCATGTGCATGCGTAAAACGCGTTTTCGCACAAATGCGTGCGCGGGTGCTAAAACGAGCAGCATCGGCATGCTTAGCACGTCGTTTGGTAGAAATCCACGTGCGCGTTCTGCCAAAAGCACCATTTGCATGCACATCTTGTGGTTTTGCAGAAAACTTCATCCGCGTCTACCAAAAGATGCATGTGCATGCTTAAAATGCGTTTTCGCACAAATCCGTGCGCGGGTGGTAAAGAGAGCAGCATCGGCATGCTTAGCACGTCGTTTGGTAGAAATCCACGTGCGCGTTCTGCAAAAAGCACCATTTGCATGCACATCTTGTGGTTTTGCAGAAAACTTCATCCGCGTCTACCAAAAGATGCATGTGCATGCTTAAGACGCGTTTTCGCACAAATGCGTGCGCGGGTGCTAAAAAGAGCAGCATCGGCATGCTTAGCACGTCGTTTGGTAGAAATCCACGTGCGCGTTCTGCCAAAAGCACCATTTGCATGCACATCTTGTGGTTTTGCAGAAAACTTCATCCGCGTCTACCAAAAGATGCATGTGCATGCTTAAAACGCGTTTTCGCACAAATCCGTGCGCGGGTGCTAAAAAGAGCAGCATCGGCATGCTTAGCACGTCGTTTGGTAGAAATCCACGTGCGCGTTCTGCAAAAAGCACCATTTGCATGCACATCTTGTGGTTTTGCAGAAAACTTCATCCACGTCTACCAAAAGATGCATGTGCATGCTTAAAACGCGTTTTCGCACAAATGCGTGCGCGGGTGCTAAAAAGAGCAGCATCGGCATGCTTAGCACGTTGTTTGGTAGAAATCCACGTGCGCGTTCTGCAAAAAGCACCATTTGCATGCACATCTTGTGGTTTTGCAGAAAACTTCATCCGCGTCTACCAAAAGATGCATGTGCATGCTTAAAACGCGTTTTCGCACAAATGCGTGCGCGGGTGCTAAAAAGAGCAGCATCGGCATGCTTAGCACGTCGTTTGGTAGAAATCCACGTGCGCGTTCTGCAAAAAGCACCATTTGCATGCACATCTTGTGGTTTTGCAGAAAACTTCATCCGCGTCTACCAAAAGATGCATGTGCATGCTTAAAACGCGTCTTCGCACAAATGCGTGCGCGGGTGCTAAAAAGAGCAGCATCGGCATGCTTAGCACGTCGTTTGGTAGAAATCCACGTGCGCGTTCTGCAAAAAGCACCATTTGCATGCACATCTTGTGGTTTTGCAGAAAACTTCATCCGCGTCTACCAAAAGATGCATGTGCATGCTTAAAACGCGTTTTCGCACAAATGCGTGCGCGGGTGCTAAAAAGAGCAGCATCGGCATGCTTAGCACGTCGTTTGGTAGAAATCCACGTGCGCGTTCTGCCAAAAGCACCACTTGCATGCACATCTTGTGGTTTTGCAGAAAACTTCATCCGCGTCTACCAAAAGATGCATGTGCATGCTTAAAACGCGTTTTCGCACAAATCCGTGGGCGGGTGCTAAAAAGAGCAGCATCGGCATGCTTAGCACGTCGTTTGGTAGAAATCCACGTGCGCGTTCTGCAAAAAGCACCATTTGCATGCACATCTTGTGGTTTTGCAGAAAACTTCATCTGCGTCTACCAAAAGATGCATGTGCATGCTTAAAACGCGTTTTCGCACAAATGCGTGCGCGGGTGCTAAAAAGAGCAGCATCGGCATGCTTAGCACGTCGTTTGGTAGAAATCCACGAGCGCGTTCTGCAAAAAGCACCATTTGCATGCACATATTGTGGTTTTGCAGAAAACTTCATCCGCGTCTAGCAAAAGATGCATGTGCATGCGTAAAACGCGTTTTCGCACAAATGCGTGCGCGGGTGCTAAAACGAGCAGCATCGGCATGCTTAGCACGTCGTTTGGTAGAAATCCACGTGCGCGTTCTGCCAAAAGCACCATTTGCATGCACATCTTGTGGTTTTGCAGAAAACTTCATCCGCGTCTACCAAAAGATGCATGTGCATGCTTAAAACGCGTTTTCGCACAAATCCGTGCGCGGGTGGTAAAGAGAGCAGCATCGGCATGCTTAGCACGTCGTTTGGTAGAAATCCACGTGCGCGTTCTGCAAAAAGCACCATTTGCATGCACATCTTGTGGTTTTGCAGAAAACTTCATCCGCGTCTACCAAAAGATGCATGTGCATGCTTAAAACGCGTTTTCGCACAAATGCGTGCGCGGGTGCTAAAAAGAGCAGCATCGGCATGCTTAGCACGTCGTTTGGTAGAAATCCACGAGCGCGTTCTGCAAAAAGCACCATTTGCATGCACATCTTGTGGTTTTGCAGAAAACTTCATCCGCGTCTACCAAAAGATGCATGTGCATGCTTAAAACGCGTTTTCGCACAAATGTGTGCGCGGGTGCTCAAAAGAGCAGCATCGGCATGCTTAGCACGTCGTTTGGTAGAAATCCACGTGCGCGTTCTGCCAAAAGCACCATTTGCATGCACATCTTGTGGTTTTGCAGAAAACTTCATCCGCGTCTACCAAAAGATGCATGTGCATGCTTAAAACGCGTTTTCGCACAAATCCGTGCGCGGGTGCTAAAAAGAGCAGCATCGGCATGCTTAGCACGTCGTTTGGTAGAAATCCACGTGCGCGTTCTGCAAAAAGCACCATTTGCATGCACATCTTGTGGTTTTGCAGAAAACTTCATCCGCGTCTACCAAAAGATGCATGTGCATGCTTAAAACGCGTTTTCGCACAAATGCGTGCGCGGGTGCTAAAAAGAGCAGCATCGGCATGCTTAGCACGTCGTTTGGTAGAAATCCACGAGCGCGTTCTGCAAAAAGCACCATTTGCATGCACGTCTTGCGGTTTTGCAGAAAACTTCATCCGCGTCTACCAAAAGATGCATGTGCATGCTTAAAACGCGTTTTCGCACAAATGCGTGCGCGGGTGCTAAAAAGAGCAGCATCGGCATGCTTAGCACGTCGTTTGGTAGAAATCCACGTGCGCGTTCTGCCAAAAGCACCATTTGCATGCACATCTTGTGGTTTTGCAGAAAACTTCATCCGCGTCTACCAAAAGATGCATGTGCATGCTTAAAACGCGTTTTCGCACAAATCCGTGCGCGGGTGCTAAAAAGAGCAGCATCGGCATGCTTAGCACGTCGTTTGGTAGAAATCCACGTGCGCGTTCTGCAAAAAGCACCATTTGCATGCACATCTTGTGGTTTTGCAGAAAACTTCATCCGCGTCTACCAAAAGATGCATGTGCATGCTTAAAACGCGTTTTCGCACAAATGCGTGCGCGGGTGCTAAAAAGAGCAGCATCGGCATGCTTAGCACTTCGTTTGGCAGAAATCCACGAGCGCGTTCAGCAAAAAGCACCATTTGCATGCACATGTTGTGGTTTTGCAGAAAACTTCATCCGCGTCTACCAAAAGATGCATGTGCATGCTTAAAACGCGTTTTCGCACAAATGCTTGCGCGGGTGCTAAAAAGAGCAGCATCGGCATGCTTAGCACGTCGTTTGGAAAAATCCACGTGCGCGTTCTGCCAAAAGCACCATTTGCATGCACATCTTGTGGTTTTGCAGAAAACTTCATCCGCGTCTACCAAAAGATGCATGTGCATGCTTAAAACGCGTTTTCGCACAAATCCGTGCGCGGGTACTAAAAAGAGCAGCATCGGCATGCTTAGCACGTCGTTTGGTAGAAATCCACGTGCGCGTTCTGCAAAAAGCACCATTTGCATGCACATCTTGTGGTTTTGCAGAAAACTTCATCCGCGTCTACCAAAAGATGCATGTGCATGCTTAAAACGCGTTTTCGCACAAATGCGTGCGCGGGTGCTAAAAAGAGCAGCATCGGCATGCTTAGCACGTTGTTTGGTAGAAATCCACGTGCGCGTTCTGCAAAAAGCACCATTTGCATGCACATCTTGTGGTTTTGCAGAAAACTTCATCCGCGTCTACCAAAAGATGCATGTGCATGCTTAAAACGCGTTTTCGCACAAATGCGTGCGCGGGTGCTAAAAAGAGCAGCATCGGCATGCTTAGCACGTCGTTTGGTAGAAATCCACGTGCGCGTTCTGCCAAAAGCACCATTTGCATGCACATCTTGTGGTTTTGCAGAAAACTTCATCCGCGTCTACCAAAAGATGCATGTGCATGCTTAAAACGCGTTTTCGCACAAATCCGTGCGCGGGTGCTAAAAAGAGCAGCATCGGCAAGCTTAGCACGTCGTTTGGTAGAAATCCACGTGCGCGTTCTGCAAAAAGCACCATTTGCATGCACATCTTGTGGTTTTGCAGAAAACTTCATCCGCGTCTACCAAAAGATGCATGTGCATGCTTAAAACGCGTTTTCGCACAAATGCGTGCGCGGGTGCTAAAAAGAGCAGCATCGGCATGCTTAGCACGTCGTTTGGTAGAAATCCACGTGCGCGTTCTGCAAAAAGCATCATTTGCATGCGCATCGTGTGGTTTTGCAGAAAACTTCATCCGCGTCTACCAAAAGATGCATGTGCATGCTTAAAACGCGTTTTCGCACAAATGCGTGCGCGGGTGCTAAAAAGAGCAGAATCGGCATGCTTCGCACGTCGTTTGGTAGAAATCTACGTGCGCGTTCTGCCAAAAGCACCATTTTCATGCACATCTTGTGGTTTTGCAGAAAACTTCATCCGCGTCTACCAAAAGATGCATGTGCATGCTTAAAACGCGTTTTCGCACAAATCCGTGCGCGGGTGCTAAAAAGAGCAGCATCGGCATGCTTAGCACGTCGTTTGGTAGAAATCCACGTGCGCGTTCTGCCAAAAGCACCATTTGCATGCACATCTTGTGGTTTTGCAGAAAACTTCATCCGCGTCTACCAAAAGATGCATGTGCATGCTTAAAACGCGTTTTCGCACAAATGCGTTCGCGGGTGCTAAAAAGAGCAGCATCGGCATGCTTAGCACGTCGTTTGGTAGAAATCCACGAGCGCGTTCTGCAAAAAGCACCATTTGCATGCACATCTTGTGGTTTTGCAGAAAACTTCATCCGCGTCTACCAAAAGATGCATGTGCATGCTTAAAACGCGTTTTCGCACAAATGCGTGCGCGGGTGCTAAAAAGAGCAGCATCGGCATGCTTAGCACGTCGTTTGGTAGAAATCCACGAGCGCGTTCAGCAAAAAGCACCATTTGCATGCACATCTTGTGGTTTTGCAGAAAACTTCATCCGCGTCTACCAAAAGATGCATGTGCATGCTTAAAACGCGTTTTCGCACAAATGCTTGCGCGGGTGCTAAAAAGAGCAGCATCGGCATGCTTAGCACGTCGTTTGGAAAAATCCACGTGCGCGTTCTGCCAAAAGCACCATTTGCATGCACATCTTGTGGTTTTGCAGAAAACTTCATCCGCGTCTACCAAAAGATGCATGTGCATGCTTAAAACGCGTTTTCGCACAAATGCGTGCGCGGGTGCTAAAAAGAGCAGCATCGGCATGCTTAGCACGTCGTTTGGTAGAAATCCACGTGCGCGTTCTGCAAAAAGCACCATTTGCATGCACATCTTGTGGTTTTGCAGAAAACTTCATCCGCGTCTACCAAAAGATGCATGTGCATGCTTAAAACGCGTTTTCGCACAAATGCGTGCGCGGGTGCTAAAAATAGCAGCATCGGCATGCTTAGCACGTCGTTTGGTAGAAATCCACGTGCGCGTTCTGCAAAAAGCACCATTTGCATGCACATCTTGTGGTTTTGCAGAAAACTTCATCCGCGTCTACCAAAAGATGCATGTGCATGCTTAAAACGCGTTTTCGCACAAATGCGTGCGCGGGTGCTAAAAAGAGCAGCATCGGCATGCTTAGCACGTCGTTTGGTAGAAATCCACGTGCGCGTTCTGCAAAAAGCACGATTTGCATGCACATCTTGTGGTTTTGCAGAAAACTTCATCCGCGTCTACCAAAAGATGCATGTGCATGCTTAAAACGCGTTTTCGCACAAGTGCGTGCGCGGGTGCTAAAAATAGCAGCATCGGCATGCTTAGCACGTCGTTTGGTAGAAATCCACGTGCGCGTTCTGCAAAAAGCACCATTTGCATGCACATCTTGTGGTTTTGCAGAAAACTTCATCCGCGTCTACCAAAAGATGCATGTGCATGCTTAAAACGCGTTTTCGCACAAATGCGTGCGCGGGTGCTAAAAAGAGCAGCATCGGCATGCTTAGCACGTCGTTTGGTAGAAATCCACGTGCACGTTCTGCCAAAAGCACCATTTGCATGAGCATCTTGTGGTTTTGCAGAAAACTTCATCCGCGTCTACCAAAAGATGCATGTGCATGCTTAAAACGCGTTTTCGCACAAATCCGTGCGCGGGTGCTAAAAAGAGCAGCATCGGAATGCTTAGCACGTCGTTTGGTAGAAATCCGCGTGCGCGTTCTGCAAAAAGCACCATTTGCATGCACATCTTGTGGTTTTGCAGAAAACTTCATCCGCGTCTACCAAAAGATGCATGTGCATGCTTAAAACGCGTTTTCGCACAAATGCGTTCGCGGGTGCTAAAAAGAGCAGCATCGGCATGCTTAGCACGTCGTTTGGTAGAAATCCACGAGCGCGTTCTGCAAAAAGCACCATTTGCATGCACATCTTGTGGTTTTGCAGAAAACTTCATCCGCGTCTACCAAAAGATGCATGTGCATGCTTAAAACGCGTTTTCGCACAAATGCGTGCCCGGGTGCTAAAAAGAGCAGCATCGGCATGCTTAGCACGTCGTTTGGTAGAAATCCACGAGCGCGTTCAGCAAAAAGCACCATTTGCATGCACATCTTGTGGTTTTGCAGAAAACTTCATCCGCGTCTACCAAAAGATGCATGTGCATGCTTAAAACGCGTTTTCGCACAAATGCTTGCGCGGGTGCTAAAAAGAGCAGCATCGGCATGCTTAGCACGTCGTTTGGAAAAATCCACGTGCGCGTTCTGCCAAAAGCACCATTTGCATGCACATCTTGTGGTTTTGCAGAAAACTTCATCCGCGTCTACCAAAAGATGCATGTGCATGCTTAAAACGCGTTTTCGCACAAATCCGTGCGCGGGTGCTAAAAAGAGCAGCATCGGCATGCTTAGCACGTCGTTTGGTAGAAATCCACGTGCGCGTTCTGCAAAAAGCACCATTTGCATGCACATCTTGTGGTTTTGCAGAAAACTTCATCCGCGTCTACCAAAAGATGCATGTGCATGCTTAAAACGCGTTTTCGCACAAATGCGTGCGCGGGTGCTAAAAAGAGCAGCATCGGCATGCTTAGCACGTCGTTTGGTAGAAATCCACGTGCGCGTTCTGCAAAAAGCACCATTTGCATGCACATCTTGTGGTTTTGCAGAAAACTTCATCCGCGTCTACCAAAAGATGCATGTGCATGCTTAAAACGCGTTTTCGCACAAATGCGTGCGCGGGTGCTAAAAATAGCAGCATCGGCATGCTTAGCACGTCGTTTGGTAGAAATCCACGTGCGCGTTCTGCAAAAAGCACCATTTGCATGCACATCTTGTGGTTTTGCAGAAAACTTCATCCGCGTCTACCAAAAGATGCATGTGCATGCTTAAAACGCGTTTTCGCACAAATGCGTGCGCGGGTGCTAAAAAGAGCAGCATCGGCATGCTTAGCACGTCGTTTGGTAGAAATCCACGTGCGCGTTCTGCAAAAAGCACCATTTGCATGCACATCTTGTGGTTTTGCAGAAAACTTCATCCGCGTCTACCAAAAGATGCATGTGCATGCTTAAAACGCGTTTTCGCACAAGTGCGTGCGCGGGTGCTAAAAATAGCAGCATCGGCATGCTTAGCACGTCGTTTGGTAGAAATCCACGTGCGCGTTCTGCAAAAAGCACCATTTGCATGCACATCTTGTGGTTTTGCAGAAAACTTCATCCGCGTCTACCAAAAGATGCATGTGCATGCTTAAAACGCGTTTTCGCACAAATGCGTGCGCGGGTGCTAAAAAGAGCAGCATCGGCATGCTTAGCACGTCGTTTGGTAGAAATCCACGTGCGCGTTCTGCCAAAAGCACCATTTGCATGAGCATCTTGTGGTTTTGCAGAAAACTTCATCCGCGTCTACCAAAAGATGCATGTGCATGCTTAAAACGCGTTTTCGCACAAATCCGTGCGCGGGTGCTAAAAAGAGCAGCATCGGCATGCTTAGCACGTCGTTTGGTAGAAATCCGCGTGCGCGTTCTGCAAAAAGCACCATTTGCATGCACATCTTGTGGTTTTGCAGAAAACTTCATCCGCGTCTACCAAAAGATGCATGTGCATGCTTAAAACGCGTTTTCGCACAAATGCGTGCGCGGGTGCTAAAAAGAGCAGCATCGGCATGCTTAGCACGTCGTTTGGTAGAAATCCACGTGCGCGTTCTGCCAAAAGCACCATTTGCATGCACATCTTGTGGTTTTGCAGAAAACTTCATCCGCGTCTACCAAAAGATGCATGTGCATGCTTAAAACGCGTTTTCGCACAAATCCGTGCGCGGGTGCTAAAAAGAGCAGCATCGGCAAGCTTAGCACGTCATTTGGTAGAAATCCACGTGCGCGTTCTGCAAAAAGCACCATTTGCATGCACATCTTGCGGTTTTGCAGAAAACTTCATCCGCGTCTACCAAAAGATGCATGTGCATGCTTAAAACGCGTTTTCGCACAAATGCGTGCGCGGGTGCTAAAAAGAGCAGCATCGGCATGCTTAGCACGTCGTTTGGTAGAAATCCACGTGCGCGTTCTGCAAAAAGCACCATTTGCATGCACATCTTGTGGTTTTGCAGAAACCTTCATCCGCGTCTACCAAAAGATGCATGTGCATGCTTAAAACGCGTTTTCGCACAAATGCGTGCGCGGGTGCTAAAAAGAGCAGCATCGGCATGCTTAGCACGTCGTTTGGTAGAAATCCACGTGCGCGTTCTGCCAAAAGCACCATTTGCATGCACATCTTGTGGTTTTGCAGAAAACTTCATCCGCGTCTACCAAAAGATGCATGTGCATGCTTAAAACGCGTTTTCGCACAAATCCGTGCGCGGGTGCTAAAAAGAGCAGCATCGGCATGCTTAGCACGTCGTTTGGTAGAAATCGACGAGCGCGTTCTGCAAAAAGCACCATTTGCATGCACATCTTGTGGTTTTGCAGAAAACTTCATCCGCGTCTACCAAAAGATGCATGTGCATGCTTAAAACGCGTTTTCGCACAAATCCGTGCGCGGGTGCTAAAAAGAGCAGCATCGGCATGCTTAGCACGTCGTTTGGTAGAAATCCACGTGCGCGTTCTTCAAAAAGCACCATTTGCATGCACATCTTGTGGTTTTGCAGAAAACTTCATCCGCGTCTACCAAAAGATGAATGTGCATGCTTAAAACGCGTTTTCGCACAAATGCGTGCGCGGGTGCTAAAAAGAGCAGCATCGGCATGCTTAGCACATCGTTTGGTAGAAATCCACGAGCGCGTTCTGCAAAAAGCACTATTTGCATGCACATCTTGTGGTTTTGCAGAAAACTTCATCCGCGTCTACCAAAAGATGCATGTGCATGCTTAAAACGCGTTTTCGCACAAATGCGTGCGCGGGTGCTAAAAAGAGCAGCATCGGCATGCTTAGCACGTCGTTTGGTAGAAATCCACGTGCGCGTTCTGCCAAAAGCACCATTTGCATGCACATCTTGTGGTTTTGCAGAAAACTTCATCCGCGTCTACCAAAAGATGCATGTGCATGCTTAAAACGCGTTTTCGCACAAATCCGTGCGCGGGTGCTAAAGAGAGCAGCATCGGCATGCTTAGCACGTCGTTTGGTAGAAATCTACGTGCGCGTTCTGCAAAAAGCACCATTTGCATGCACATCTTGTGGTTTTGCAGAAAACTTCATCCGCGTCTACCAAAAGATGCATGTGCATGCTTAAAACGCGTTTTCGCACAAATGCGTGCGCGGGTGCTAAAAAGAGCAGCATCGGCATGCTTAGCACGTCGTTTGGTAGAAATCCACGAGCGCGTTCTGCAAAAAGCACCATTTGCATGCACATCTTGTGGTTTTGCAGAAAACTTCATCCGCGTCTACCAAAAGATGCATGTGCATGCTTAAAACGCGTTTTCGCACAAATGCGTGCGCGGGTGCTAAAAAGAGCAGCATCGGCATGCTTAGCACGTCGTTTGGTAGAAATCCACGTGCGCGTTCTGCCAAAAGCACCATTTGCATGCACATCTTGTGGTTTTGCAGAAAACTTCATCCGCGTCTACCAAAAAATGCATGTGCATGCTTAAAACGCGTTTTCGCACAAATCCGTGCGCGGGTGCTAAAAAGAGCAGCATCGGCATGCTTAGCACGTCGTTTGGTAGAAATCCACGTGCGCGTTCTGCAAAAAGCACCATTTGCATGCACATCTTGTGGTTTTGCAGAAAACTTCATCCGCGTCTACCAAAAGATGCATGTGCATGCTTAAAACGCGTTTTCGCACAAATGCGTGCGCGGGTGCTAAAAAGAGCAGCATCGGCATGCTTAGCACGTCGTTTGGTAGAAATCCACGTGCGCGTTCTGCCAAAAGCACCATTTGCATGCACATCTTGTGGTTTTGCAGAAAACTTCATCCGCGTCTACCAAAAGATGCATGTGCATGCTTAAAACGCGTTTTCGCACAAATCCGTGCGCGGGTGCTAAAAAGAGCAGCATCGGCATGCTTAGCACGTCGTTTGGTAGAAATCCACGTGCGCGTTCTGCAAAAAGCACCATTTGCATGCACATCTTGTGGTTTTGCAGAAAACTTCATCCGCGTCTACCAAAAGATGCATGTGCATGCTTAAAACGCGTTTTCGCACAAATGCGTGCGCGGGTGCTAAAAAGAGCAGCATCGGCATGCTTAGCACGTCGTTTGGTAGCAATCCACGTGCGCGTTCTGCAAAAAGCACCATTTGCATGCGCATCATGTGGTTTTGCAGAAAACTTCATCCGCGTCTACCAAAAGATGCATGTGCATGCTTAAAACGCGTTTTCGCACAAATGCGTGCGCGGGTGCTAAAAAGAGCAGCATCGGCATGCTTAGCACGTCGTTTGGTAGAAATCCACGTGCGCGTTCTGCCAAAAGCACCATTTGCATGCACATCTTGTGGTTTTGCAGAAAAGTTCATCCGCGTCTACCAAAAGATGCATGTGCATGCTTAAAACGCGTTTTCGCACAAATGCGTGCGCGGGTGCTGAAAAGAGCAGAATCGGCATGCTTCGCACGTCGTTTGGTAGAAATCTACGTGCGCGTTCTGCCAAAAGCACCATTTGCATGCACATCTTGTGGTTTTGCAGAAAACTTCATCCGCGTCTACCAAAAGATGCATGTGCATGCTTAAAACGCGTTTTCGCACAAATCCGTGCGCGGGTGCTAAAAAGAGCAGCATCGGCATGCTTAGCACGTCGTTTGGTAGAAATCCACGTGCGCGTTCTGCAAAAAGCACCATTTGCATGCACATCTTGTGGTTTTGCAGAAAACTTCATCCGCGTCTACCAAAAGATGCATGTGCATGCTTAAAACGCGTTTTCGCACAAATCCGTGCGCGGGTGCTAAAAAGAGCAGCATCGGCATGCTTAGCACGTCGTTTGGTAGAAATCCACGTGCGCGTTCTTCAAAAAGCACCATTTGCATGCACATCTTGTGGTTTTGCAGAAAACTTCATCCGCGTCTACCAAAAGATGCATGTGCATGCTTAAAACGCGTTTTCGCACAAATGCGTGCGCGGGTGCTAAAAAGAGCAGCATCGGCATGCTTAGCACGTCGTTTGGTAGAAATCCACGAGCGCGTTCTGCAAAAAGCACTATTTGCATGCACATCTTGTGGTTTTGCAGAAAACTTCATCCGCGTCTACCAAAAGATGCATGTGCATGCTTAAAACGCGTTTTCGCACAAATCCGTGCGCGGGTGCTAAAAAGAGCAGCATCGGCATGCTTAGCACGTCGTTTGGTAGAAATCCACGTGCGCGTTCTGCAAAAAGCACCATTTGCATGCACATCTTGTGGTTTTGCAGAAAACTTCATCCGCGTCTACCAAAAGATGCATGTGCATGCTTAAAACGCGTTTTCGAACAAATGCGTGCGCGGGTGCTAAAAAGAGCAGCATCGGCATGCTTAGCACGTCGTTTGGTAGAAATCCACGTGCGCGTTCTGCCAAAAGCACCATTTGCATGCACATCTTGTGGTTTTGCAGAAAACTTCATCCGCGTCTACCAAAAGATGCATGTGCATGCTTAAAACGCGTTTTCGCACAAATCCGTGCGCGGGTGCTAAAAAGAGCAGCATCGGCATGCTTAGCACGTCGTTTGGTAGAAATCCACGTGCGCGTTCTGCAAAAAGCACCATTTGCATGCACATCTTGTGGTTTTGCAGAAAACTTCATCCGCGTCTACCAAAAGATGCATGTGCATGCTTAAAACGCGTTTTCGCACAAATGCGTGCGCGGGTGCTAAAAAGAGCAGCATCGGCATGCTTAGCACGTCGTTTGGTAGAAATCCACGTGCGCGTTCTGCAAAAAGCACCATTTGCATGCGCATCATGTGGTTTTGCAGAAAACTTCATCCGCGTCTACCAAAAGATGCATGTGCATGCTTAAAACGCGTTTTCGCACAAATGCGTGCGCGGGTGCTAAAAAGAGCAGCATCGGCATGCTTAGCACGTCGTTTGGTAGAAATCCACGTGCGCGTTCTGCCAAAAGCACCATTTGCATGCACATCTTGTGGTTTTGCAGAAAAGTTCATCCGCGTCTACCAAAAGATGCATGTGCATGCTTAAAACGCGTTTTCGCACAAATGCGTGCGCGGGTGCTGAAAAGAGCAGAATCGGCATGCTTCGCACGTCGTTTGGTAGAAATCTACGTGCGCGTTCTGCCAAAAGCACCATTTGCATGCACATCTTGTGGTTTTGCAGAAAACTTCATCCGCGTCTACCAAAAGATGCATGTGCATGCTTAAAACGCGTTTTCGCACAAATCCGTGCGCGGGTGCTAAAAAGAGCAGCATCGGCATGCTTAGCACGTCGTTTGGTAGAAATCCACGTGCGCGTTCTGCAAAAAGCACCATTTGCATGCACATCTTGTGGTTTTGCAGAAAACTTCATCCGCGTCTACCAAAAGATGCATGTGCATGCTTAAAACGCGTTTTCGCACAAATCCGTGCGCGGGTGCTAAAAAGAGCAGCATCGGCATGCTTAGCACGTCGTTTGGTAGAAATCCACGAGCGCGTTCAGCAAAAAGCACCATTTGCATGCACATGTTGTGGTTTTGCAGAAAACTTCATCCGCGTCTACCAAAAGATGCATGTGCATGCTTAAAACGCGTTTTCGCACAAATGCTTGCGCGGGTGCTAAAAAGAGCAGCATCGGCATGCTTAGCACGTCGTTTGGAAAAATCCACGTGCGCGTTCTGCCAAAAGCACCATTTGCATGCACATCTTGTGGTTTTGCAGAAAACTTCATCCGCGTCTACCAAAAGATGCATGTGCATGCTTAAAACGCGTTTTCGCACAAATCCGTGCGCGGGTACTAAAAAGAGCAGCATCGGCATGCTTAGCACGTCGTTTGGTAGAAATCCACGTGCGCGTTCTGCAAAAAGCACCATTTGCATGCACATCTTGTGGTTTTGCAGAAAACTTCATCCGCGTCTACCAAAAGATGCATGTGCATGCTTAAAACGCGTTTTCGCACAAATGCGTGCGCGGGTGCTAAAAAGAGCAGCATCGGCATGCTTAGCACGTTGTTTGGTAGAAATCCACGTGCGCGTTCTGCAAAAAGCACCATTTGCATGCACATCTTGTGGTTTTGCAGAAAACTTCATCCGCGTCTACCAAAAGATGCATGTGCATGCTTAAAACGCGTTTTCGCACAAATGCGTGCGCGGGTGCTAAAAAGAGCAGCATCGGCATGCTTAGCACGTCGTTTGGTAGAAATCCACGTGCGCGTTCTGCCAAAAGCACCATTTGCATGCACATCTTGTGGTTTTGCAGAAAACTTCATCCGCGTCTACCAAAAGATGCATGTGCATGCTTAAAACGCGTTTTCGCACAAATCCGTGCGCGGGTGCTAAAAAGAGCAGCATCGGCAAGCTTAGCACGTCGTTTGGTAGAAATCCACGTGCGCGTTCTGCAAAAAGCACCATTTGCATGCACATCTTGTGGTTTTGCAGAAAACTTCATCCGCGTCTACCAAAAGATGCATGTGCATGCTTAAAACGCGTTTTCGCACAAATGCGTGCGCGGGTGCTAAAAAGAGCAGCATCGGCATGCTTAGCACGTCGTTTGGTAGAAATCCACGTGCGCGTTCTGCAAAAAGCATCATTTGCATGCGCATCGTGTGGTTTTGCAGAAAACTTCATCCGCGTCTACCAAAAGATGCATGTGCATGCTTAAAACGCGTTTTCGCACAAATGCGTGCGCGGGTGCTAAAAAGAGCAGAATCGGCATGCTTCGCACGTCGTTTGGTAGAAATCTACGTGCGCGTTCTGCCAAAAGCACCATTTTCATGCACATCTTGTGGTTTTGCAGAAAACTTCATCCGCGTCTACCAAAAGATGCATGTGCATGCTTAAAACGCGTTTTCGCACAAATCCGTGCGCGGGTGCTAAAAAGAGCAGCATCGGCATGCTTAGCACGTCGTTTGGTAGAAATCCACGTGCGCGTTCTGCCAAAAGCACCATTTGCATGCACATCTTGTGGTTTTGCAGAAAACTTCATCCGCGTCTACCAAAAGATGCATGTGCATGCTTAAAACGCGTTTTCGCACAAATGCGTTCGCGGGTGCTAAAAAGAGCAGCATCGGCATGCTTAGCACGTCGTTTGGTAGAAATCCACGAGCGCGTTCTGCAAAAAGCACCATTTGCATGCACATCTTGTGGTTTTGCAGAAAACTTCATCCGCGTCTACCAAAAGATGCATGTGCATGCTTAAAACGCGTTTTCGCACAAATGCGTGCGCGGGTGCTAAAAAGAGCAGCATCGGCATGCTTAGCACGTCGTTTGGTAGAAATCCACGAGCGCGTTCAGCAAAAAGCACCATTTGCATGCACATCTTGTGGTTTTGCAGAAAACTTCATCCGCGTCTACCAAAAGATGCATGTGCATGCTTAAAACGCGTTTTCGCACAAATGCTTGCGCGGGTGCTAAAAAGAGCAGCATCGGCATGCTTAGCACGTCGTTTGGAAAAATCCACGTGCGCGTTCTGCCAAAAGCACCATTTGCATGCACATCTTGTGGTTTTGCAGAAAACTTCATCCGCGTCTACCAAAAGATGCATGTGCATGCTTAAAACGCGTTTTCGCACAAATGCGTGCGCGGGTGCTAAAAAGAGCAGCATCGGCATGCTTAGCACGTCGTTTGGTAGAAATCCACGTGCGCGTTCTGCAAAAAGCACCATTTGCATGCACATCTTGTGGTTTTGCAGAAAACTTCATCCGCGTCTACCAAAAGATGCATGTGCATGCTTAAAACGCGTTTTCGCACAAATGCGTGCGCGGGTGCTAAAAATAGCAGCATCGGCATGCTTAGCACGTCGTTTGGTAGAAATCCACGTGCGCGTTCTGCAAAAAGCACCATTTGCATGCACATCTTGTGGTTTTGCAGAAAACTTCATCCGCGTCTACCAAAAGATGCATGTGCATGCTTAAAACGCGTTTTCGCACAAATGCGTGCGCGGGTGCTAAAAAGAGCAGAATCGGCATGCTTCGCACGTCGTTTGGTAGAAATCTACGTGCGCGTTCTGCCAAAAGCACCATTTTCATGCACATCTTGTGGTTTTGCAGAAAACTTCATCCGCGTCTACCAAAAGATGCATGTGCATGCTTAAAACGCGTTTTCGCACAAATCCGTGCGCGGGTGCTAAAAAGAGCAGCATCGGCATGCTTAGCACGTCGTTTGGTAGAAATCCACGTGCGCGTTCTGCCAAAAGCACCATTTGCATGCACATCTTGTGGTTTTGCAGAAAACTTCATCCGCGTCTACCAAAAGATGCATGTGCATGCTTAAAACGCGTTTTCGCACAAATGCGTTCGCGGGTGCTAAAAAGAGCAGCATCGGCATGCTTAGCACGTCGTTTGGTAGAAATCCACGAGCGCGTTCTGCAAAAAGCACCATTTGCATGCACATCTTGTGGTTTTGCAGAAAACTTCATCCGCGTCTACCAAAAGATGCATGTGCATGCTTAAAACGCGTTTTCGCACAAATGCGTGCGCGGGTGCTAAAAAGAGCAGCATCGGCATGCTTAGCACGTCGTTTGGTAGAAATCCACGAGCGCGTTCAGCAAAAAGCACCATTTGCATGCACATCTTGTGGTTTTGCAGAAAACTTCATCCGCGTCTACCAAAAGATGCATGTGCATGCTTAAAACGCGTTTTCGCACAAATGCTTGCGCGGGTGCTAAAAAGAGCAGCATCGGCATGCTTAGCACGTCGTTTGGAAAAATCCACGTGCGCGTTCTGCCAAAAGCACCATTTGCATGCACATCTTGTGGTTTTGCAGAAAACTTCATCCGCGTCTACCAAAAGATGCATGTGCATGCTTAAAACGCGTTTTCGCACAAATGCGTGCGCGGGTGCTAAAAAGAGCAGCATCGGCATGCTTAGCACGTCGTTTGGTAGAAATCCACGTGCGCGTTCTGCAAAAAGCACCATTTGCATGCACATCTTGTGGTTTTGCAGAAAACTTCATCCGCGTCTACCAAAAGATGCATGTGCATGCTTAAAACGCGTTTTCGCACAAATGCGTGCGCGGGTGCTAAAAATAGCAGCATCGGCATGCTTAGCACGTCGTTTGGTAGAAATCCACGTGCGCGTTCTGCAAAAAGCACCATTTGCATGCACATCTTGTGGTTTTGCAGAAAACTTCATCCGCGTCTACCAAAAGATGCATGTGCATGCTTAAAACGCGTTTTCGCACAAATGCGTGCGCGGGTGCTAAAAAGAGCAGCATCGGCATGCTTAGCACGTCGTTTGGTAGAAATCCACGTGCGCGTTCTGCAAAAAGCACGATTTGCATGCACATCTTGTGGTTTTGCAGAAAACTTCATCCGCGTCTACCAAAAGATGCATGTGCATGCTTAAAACGCGTTTTCGCACAAGTGCGTGCGCGGGTGCTAAAAATAGCAGCATCGGCATGCTTAGCACGTCGTTTGGTAGAAATCCACGTGCGCGTTCTGCAAAAAGCACCATTTGCATGCACATCTTGTGGTTTTGCAGAAAACTTCATCCGCGTCTACCAAAAGATGCATGTGCATGCTTAAAACGCGTTTTCGCACAAATGCGTGCGCGGGTGCTAAAAAGAGCAGCATCGGCATGCTTAGCACGTCGTTTGGTAGAAATCCACGTGCGCGTTCTGCCAAAAGCACCATTTGCGTGAGCATCTTGTGGTTTTGCAGAAAACTTCATCCGCGTCTACCAAAAGATGCATGTGCATGCTTAAAACGCGTTTTCGCACAAATCCGTGCGCGGGTGCTAAAAAGAGCAGCATCGGAATGCTTAGCACGTCGTTTGGTAGAAATCCGCGTGCGCGTTCTGCAAAAAGCACCATTTGCATGCACATCTTGTGGTTTTGCAGAAAACTTCATCCGCGTCTACCAAAAGATGCATGTGCATGCTTAAAACGCGTTTTCGCACAAATGCGTGCGCGGGTGCTAAAAAGAGCAGCATCGGCATGCTTAGCACGTCGTTTGGTAGAAATCCACGTGCGCGTTCTGCCAAAAGCACCATTTGCATGCACATCTTGTGGTTTTGCAGAAAACTTCATCCGCGTCTACCAAAAGATGCATGTGCATGCTTAAAACGCGTTTTCGCACAAATCCGTGCGCGGGTGCTAAAAAGAGCAGCATCGGCAAGCTTAGCACGTCGTTTGGTAGAACTCCACGTGCGCGTTCTGCAAAAAGCACCATTTGCATGCACATCTTGTGGTTTTGCAGAAAACTTCATCCGCGTCTACCAAAAGATGCATGTGCATGCTTAAAACGCGTTTTCGCACAAATGCGTGCGCGGGTGCTAAAAAGAGCAGCATCGGCATGCTTAGCACGTCGTTTGGTAGAAATCCACGTGCGCGTTCTGCAAAAAGCACCATTTGCATGCACATCTTGTGGTTTTGCAGAAAACTTCATCCGCGTCTACCAAAAGATGCATGTGCATGCTTAAAACGCGTTTTCGCACAAATGCGTGCGCGGGTGCTAAAAAGAGCAGCATCGGCATGCTTAGCACGTCGTTTGGTAGAAATCCACGTGCGCGTTCTGCAAAAAGCACCATTTGCATGCGCATCGTGTGGTTTTGCAGAAAACTTCATCCGCGTCTACCAAAAGATGCATGTGCATGCTTAAAACGCGTTTTCGCACAAATGCGTGCGCGGGTGCTAAAAAGAGCAGAATCGGCATGCTTCGCACGTCGTTTGGTAGAAATCTACGTGCGCGTTCTGCCAAAAGCACCATTTGCATGCACATCTTGTGGTTTTGCAGAAAACTTCATCCGCGTCTACCAAAAGATGCATGTGCATGCCTAAAACGCGTTTTCGCACAAATCCGTGCGCGGGTGCTAAAAAGAGCAGCATCGGCATGCTTAGCACGTCGTTTGGTAGAAATCCACGAGCGCGTTCAGCAAAAAGCACCATTTGCATGCACATCTTGTGGTTTTGCAGAAAACTTCATCCGCGTCTACCAAAAGATGCATGTGCATGCTTAAAACGCGTTTTCGCACAAATGCTTGCGCGGGTGCTAAAAAGAGCAGCATCGGCATGCTTAGCACGTCGTTTGGAAAAATCCACGTGCGCGTTCTGCCAAAAGCACCATTTGCATGCACATCTTGTGGTTTTGCAGAAAACTTCATCCGCGTCTACCAAAAGATGCATGTGCATGCTTAAAACGCGTTTTCGCACAAATCCGTGCGCGGGTGCTAAAAAGAGCAGCATCGGCATGCTTAGCACGTCGTTTGGTAGAAATCCACGTGCGCGTTCTGCAAAAAGCACCATTTGCATGCACATCTTGTGGTTTTGCAGAAAACTTCATCCGCGTCTACCAAAAGATGCATGTGCATGCTTAAAACGCGTTTTCGCACAAATGCGTGCGCGGGTGCTAAAAAGAGCAGCATCGGCATGCTTAGCACGTCGTTTGGTAGAAATCCACGTGCGCGTTCTGCAAAAAGCACCATTTGCATGCACATCTTGTGGTTTTGCAGAAAACTTCATCCGCGTCTACCAAAAGATGCATGTGCATGCTTAAAAACGCGTTTTCGCACAAATGCGTGCGCGGGTGCTAAAAATAGCAGCATCGGCATGCTTAGCACGTCGTTTGGTAGAAATCCACGTGCGCGTTCTGCAAAAAGCACCATTTGCATGCACATCTTGTGGTTTTGCAGAAAACTTCATCCGCGTCTACCAAAAGATGCATGTGCATGCTTAAAACGCGTTTTCGCACAAATGCGTGCGCGGGTGCTAAAAAGAGCAGCATCGGCATGCTTAGCACGTCGTTTGGTAGAAATCCACGTGCGCGTTCTGCAAAAAGCACCATTTGCATGCACATCTTGTGGTTTTGCAGAAAACTTCATCCGCGTCTACCAAAAGATGCATGTGCATGCTTAAAACGCGTTTTCGCACAAGTGCGTGCGCGGGTGCTAAAAATAGCAGCATCGGCATGCTTAGCACGTCGTTTGGTAGAAATCCACGTGCGCGTTCTGCAAAAAGCACCATTTGCATGCACATCTTGTGGTTTTGCAGAAAACTTCATCCGCGTCTACCAAAAGATGCATGTGCATGCTTAAAACGCGTTTTCGCACAAATGCGTGCGCGGGTGCTAAAAAGAGCAGCATCGGCATGCTTAGCACGTCGTTTGGTAGAAATCCACGTGCGCGTTCTGCCAAAAGCACCATTTGCATGAGCATCTTGTGGTTTTGCAGAAAACTTCATCCGCGTCTACCAAAAGATGCATGTGCATGCTTAAAACGCGTTTTCGCACAAATCCGTGCGCGGGTGCTAAAAAGAGCAGCATCGGCATGCTTAGCACGTCGTTTGGTAGAAATCCGCGTGCGCGTTCTGCAAAAAGCACCATTTGCATGCACATCTTGTGGTTTTGCAGAAAACTTCATCCGCGTCTACCAAAAGATGCATGTGCATGCTTAAAACGCGTTTTCGCACAAATGCGTGCGCGGGTGCTAAAAAGAGCAGCATCGGCATGCTTAGCACGTCGTTTGGTAGAAATCCACGTGCGCGTTCTGCCAAAAGCACCATTTGCATGCACATCTTGTGGTTTTGCAGAAAACTTCATCCGCGTCTACCAAAAGATGCATGTGCATGCTTAAAACGCGTTTTCGCACAAATCCGTGCGCGGGTGCTAAAAAGAGCAGCATCGGCAAGCTTAGCACGTCATTTGGTAGAAATCCACGTGCGCGTTCTGCAAAAAGCACCATTTGCATGCACATCTTGCGGTTTTGCAGAAAACTTCATCCGCGTCTACCAAAAGATGCATGTGCATGCTTAAAACGCGTTTTCGCACAAATGCGTGCGCGGGTGCTAAAAAGAGCAGCATCGGCATGCTTAGCACGTCGTTTGGTAGAAATCCACGTGCGCGTTCTGCAAAAAGCACCATTTGCATGCACATCTTGTGGTTTTGCAGAAACCTTCATCCGCGTCTACCAAAAGATGCATGTGCATGCTTAAAACGCGTTTTCGCACAAATGCGTGCGCGGGTGCTAAAAAGAGCAGCATCGGCATGCTTAGCACGTCGTTTGGTAGAAATCCACGTGCGCGTTCTGCCAAAAGCACCATTTGCATGCACATCTTGTGGTTTTGCAGAAAACTTCATCCGCGTCTACCAAAAGATGCATGTGCATGCTTAAAACGCGTTTTCGCACAAATCCGTGCGCGGGTGCTAAAAAGAGCAGCATCGGCATGCTTAGCACGTCGTTTGGTAGAAATCGACGAGCGCGTTCTGCAAAAAGCACCATTTGCATGCACATCTTGTGGTTTTGCAGAAAACTTCATCCGCGTCTACCAAAAGATGCATGTGCATGCTTAAAACGCGTTTTCGCACAAATCCGTGCGCGGGTGCTAAAAAGAGCAGCATCGGCATGCTTAGCACGTCGTTTGGTAGAAATCCACGTGCGCGTTCTTCAAAAAGCACCATTTGCATGCACATCTTGTGGTTTTGCAGAAAACTTCATCCGCGTCTACCAAAAGATGCATGTGCATGCTTAAAACGCGTTTTCGCACAAATGCGTGCGCGGGTGCTAAAAAGAGCAGCATCGGCATGCTTAGCACGTCGTTTGGTAGAAATCCACGAGCGCGTTCTGCAAAAAGCACTATTTGCATGCACATCTTGTGGTTTTGCAGAAAACTTCATCCGCGTCTACCAAAAGATGCATGTGCATGCTTAAAACGCGTTTTCGCACAAATGCGTGCGCGGGTGCTAAAAAGAGCAGCATCGGCATGCTTAGCACGTCGTTTGGTAGAAATCCACGTGCGCGTTCTGCCAAAAGCACCATTTGCATGCACATCTTGTGGTTTTGCAGAAAACTTCATCCGCGTCTACCAAAAGATGCATGTGCATGCTTAAAACGCGTTTTCGCACAAATCCGTGCGCGGGTGCTAAAGAGAGCAGCATCGGCATGCTTAGCACGTCGTTTGGTAGAAATCTACGTGCGCGTTCTGCAAAAAGCACCATTTGCATGCACATCTTGTGGTTTTGCAGAAAACTTCATCCGCGTCTACCAAAAGATGCATGTGCATGCTTAAAACGCGTTTTCGCACAAATGCGTGCGCGGGTGCTAAAAAGAGCAGCATCGGCATGCTTAGCACGTCGTTTGGTAGAAATCCACGAGCGCGTTCTGCAAAAAGCACCATTTGCATGCACATCTTGTGGTTTTGCAGAAAACTTCATCCGCGTCTACCAAAAGATGCATGTGCATGCTTAAAACGCGTTTTCGCACAAATGCGTGCGCGGGTGCTAAAAAGAGCAGCATCGGCATGCTTAGCACGTCGTTTGGTAGAAATCCACGTGCGCGTTCTGCCAAAAGCACCATTTGCATGCACATCTTGTGGTTTTGCAGAAAACTTCATCCGCGTCTACCAAAAAATGCATGTGCATGCTTAAAACGCGTTTTCGCACAAATCCGTGCGCGGGTGCTAAAAAGAGCAGCATCGGCATGCTTAGCACGTCGTTTGGTAGAAATCCACGTGCGCGTTCTGCAAAAAGCACCATTTGCATGCACATCTTGTGGTTTTGCAGAAAACTTCATCCGCGTCTACCAAAAGATGCATGTGCATGCTTAAAACGCGTTTTCGCACAAATGCGTGCGCGGGTGCTAAAAAGAGCAGCATCGGCATGCTTAGCACGTCGTTTGGTAGAAATCCACGTGCGCGTTCTGCCAAAAGCACCATTTGCATGCACATCTTGTGGTTTTGCAGAAAACTTCATCCGCGTCTACCAAAAGATGCATGTGCATGCTTAAAACGCGTTTTCGCACAAATCCGTGCGCGGGTGCTAAAAAGAGCAGCATCGGCATGCTTAGCACGTCGTTTGGTAGAAATCCACGTGCGCGTTCTGCAAAAAGCACCATTTGCATGCACATCTTGTGGTTTTGCAGAAAACTTCATCCGCGTCTACCAAAAGATGCATGTGCATGCTTAAAACGCGTTTTCGCACAAATGCGTGCGCGGGTGCTAAAAAGAGCAGCATCGGCATGCTTAGCACGTCGTTTGGTAGAAATCCACGTGCGCGTTCTGCAAAAAGCACCATTTGCATGCGCATCATGTGGTTTTGCAGAAAACTTCATCCGCGTCTACCAAAAGATGCATGTGCATGCTTAAAACGCGTTTTCGCACAAATGCGTGCGCGGGTGCTAAAAAGAGCAGCATCGGCATGCTTAGCACGTCGTTTGGTAGAAATCCACGTGCGCGTTCTGCCAAAAGCACCATTTGCATGCACATCTTGTGGTTTTGCAGAAAAGTTCATCCGCGTCTACCAAAAGATGCATGTGCATGCTTAAAACGCGTTTTCGCACAAATGCGTGCGCGGGTGCTGAAAAGAGCAGAATCGGCATGCTTCGCACGTCGTTTGGTAGAAATCTACGTGCGCGTTCTGCCAAAAGCACCATTTGCATGCACATCTTGTGGTTTTGCAGAAAACTTCATCCGCGTCTACCAAAAGATGCATGTGCATGCTTAAAACGCGTTTTCGCACAAATCCGTGCGCGGGTGCTAAAAAGAGCAGCATCGGCATGCTTAGCACGTCGTTTGGTAGAAATCCACGTGCGCGTTCTGCAAAAAGCACCATTTGCATGCACATCTTGTGGTTTTGCAGAAAACTTCATCCGCGTCTACCAAAAGATGCATGTGCATGCTTAAAACGCGTTTTCGCACAAATCCGTGCGCGGGTGCTAAAAAGAGCAGCATCGGCATGCTTAGCACGTCGTTTGGTAGAAATCCACGTGCGCGTTCTTCAAAAAGCACCATTTGCATGCACATCTTGTGGTTTTGCAGAAAACTTCATCCGCGTCTACCAAAAGATGCATGTGCATGCTTAAAACGCGTTTTCGCACAAATGCGTGCGCGGGTGCTAAAAAGAGCAGCATCGGCATGCTTAGCACGTCGTTTGGTAGAAATCCACGAGCGCGTTCTGCAAAAAGCACTATTTGCATGCACATCTTGTGGTTTTGCAGAAAACTTCATCCGCGTCTACCAAAAGATGCATGTGCATGCTTAAAACGCGTTTTCGCACAAATCCGTGCGCGGGTGCTAAAAAGAGCAGCATCGGCATGCTTAGCACGTCGTTTGGTAGAAATCCACGTGCGCGTTCTGCAAAAAGCACCATTTGCATGCACATCTTGTGGTTTTGCAGAAAACTTCATCCGCGTCTACCAAAAGATGCATGTGCATGCTTAAAACGCGTTTTCGAACAAATGCGTGCGCGGGTGCTAAAAAGAGCAGCATCGGCATGCTTAGCACGTCGTTTGGTAGAAATCCACGTGCGCGTTCTGCCAAAAGCACCATTTGCATGCACATCTTGTGGTTTTGCAGAAAACTTCATCCGCGTCTACCAAAAGATGCATGTGCATGCTTAAAACGCGTTTTCGCACAAATCCGTGCGCGGGTGCTAAAAAGAGCAGCATCGGCATGCTTAGCACGTCGTTTGGTAGAAATCCACGTGCGCGTTCTGCAAAAAGCACCATTTGCATGCACATCTTGTGGTTTTGCAGAAAACTTCATCCGCGTCTACCAAAAGATGCATGTGCATGCTTAAAACGCGTTTTCGCACAAATGCGTGCGCGGGTGCTAAAAAGAGCAGCATCGGCATGCTTAGCACGTCGTTTGGTAGAAATCCACGTGCGCGTTCTGCAAAAAGCACCATTTGCATGCGCATCATGTGGTTTTGCAGAAAACTTCATCCGCGTCTACCAAAAGATGCATGTGCATGCTTAAAACGCGTTTTCGCACAAATGCGTGCGCGGGTGCTAAAAAGAGCAGCATCGGCATGCTTAGCACGTCGTTTGGTAGAAATCCACGTGCGCGTTCTGCCAAAAGCACCATTTGCATGCACATCTTGTGGTTTTGCAGAAAAGTTCATCCGCGTCTACCAAAAGATGCATGTGCATGCTTAAAACGCGTTTTCGCACAAATGCGTGCGCGGGTGCTGAAAAGAGCAGAATCGGCATGCTTCGCACGTCGTTTGGTAGAAATCTACGTGCGCGTTCTGCCAAAAGCACCATTTGCATGCACATCTTGTGGTTTTGCAGAAAACTTCATCCGCGTCTACCAAAAGATGCATGTGCATGCTTAAAACGCGTTTTCGCACAAATCCGTGCGCGGGTGCTAAAAAGAGCAGCATCGGCATGCTTAGCACGTCGTTTGGTAGAAATCCACGTGCGCGTTCTGCAAAAAGCACCATTTGCATGCACATCTTGTGGTTTTGCAGAAAACTTCATCCGCGTCTACCAAAAGATGCATGTGCATGCTTAAAACGCGTTTTCGCACAAATCCGTGCGCGGGTGCTAAAAAGAGCAGCATCGGCATGCTTAGCACGTCGTTTGGTAGAAATCCACGTGCGCGTTCTTCAAAAAGCACCATTTGCATGCACATCTTGTGCTTTTGCAGAAAACTTCATCCGCGTCTACCAAAAGATGCATGTGCATGCTTAAAACGCGTTTTCGCACAAATGCGTGCGCGGGTGCTAAAAAGAGCAGCATCGGCATGCTTAGCACTTCGTTTGGTAGAAATCCACGAGCGCGTTCTGCAAAAAGCACTATTTGCATGCACATCTTGTGGTTTTGCAGAAAACTTCATCCGCGTCTACCAAAAGATGCATGTGCATGCTTAAAACGCGTTTTCGCACAAATGCGTGCGCGGGTGCTAAAAAGAGCAGCATCGGCATGCTTAGCACGTCGTTTGGTAGAAATCCACGTGCGCGTTCTGCCAAAAGCACCATTTGCATGCACATCTTGTGGTTTTCAGAAAACTTCATCCGCGTCTACCAAAAGATGCATGTGCATGCTTAAAACGCGTTTTCGCACAAATGCTTGCGCGGGTGCTAAAAAGAGCAGCAATCGGCATGCTTAGCACGTCGTTTGGTAGAAATCCACGAGCGCGTTCTGCAAAAAGCACCATTTGCATGCACATCTTGTGGTTTTGCAGAAAACTTCATCCGCGTCTACCAAAAGATGCATGTGCATGCTTAAAACGCGTTTTCGCACAAATGCGTGCGCGGGTGCTAAAAAGAGCAGCATCAGCATGCTTAGCACGTCGTTTGGTAGAAATCCACGTGCGCGTTCTGCCAAAAGCACCATTTGCATGCACATCTTGTGGTTTTGCAGAAAACTTCATCCGCGTCTACCAAAAGATGCATGTGCATGCTTAAAACGCGTTTTCGTACAAATCCGTGCGCGGGTGCTAAAAGAGCAGCATCGGCATGCTTAGCACGTCGTTTGGTAGAAATCCACGTGCGCGTTCTGCAAAAAGCACCATTTGCATGCACATCTTGTGGTTTTGCAGAAAACTTCATCCACGTCTACCAAAAGATGCATGTGCATGCTTAAAACGCGTTTTCGCACAAATGCGTGCGCGGGTGCTAAAAAGAGCAGCATCGGCATGCTTAGCACGTCGTTTGGTAGAAATCCACGTGCGCGTTCTGCCAAAAGCACCATTTGCATGCACATCTTGTGGTTTTGCAGAAAACTTCATCCGCGTCTACCAAAAGATGCATGTGCATGCTTAAAACGCGTTTTCGCACAAATGCGTGCGCGGGTGCTAAAAAGAGCAGCATCGGCATGCTTAGCACGTCGTTTGGTAGAAATCCACGTGCGCGTTCTGCAAAAAGCACCATTTGCATGCACATCTTGTGGTTTTGCAGAAAACTTCATCCGCGTCTACCAAAAGATGCATGTGCATGCTTAAAACGCGTTTTCGCACAAATGCGTGCGCGGGTGCTAAAATGAGCAGCATCGGCATGCTTCGCACGTCGTTTGGTAGAAATCCACGTGCGCGTTCTGCCAAAAGCACCATTTGCATGCACATCTTGTGGTTTTGCAGAAAACTTCATCCGCGTCTACCAAAAGATGCATGTGCATGCTTAAAACGCGTTTTCGCACAAATGCGTGCGCGGGTGCTAAAAAGAGCAGCATCGGCATGCTTAGCACGTCGTTTGGTAGAAATCCACGTGCGCGTTCTGCCAAAAGCACCATTTGCATGCACATCTTGTGGTTTTGCAGAAAACTTCATCCGCGTCTACCAAAAGATGCATGTGCATGCTTAAAACGCGCTTTCGCACAAATCTGTGCGCGGGTGCTAAAAAGAGCAGCATCGGCATGCTTAGCACGTCGTTTGGTAGAAATCCACGTGCGCGTTCTGCAAAAAGCACCATTTGCATGCACATCTTGTGGTTTGCAGAAAACTTCATCCGCGTCTACCAAAAGATGCATGTGCATGCTTAAGACGCGTTTTCGCACAAATGCGTGCGCGGGTGCTAAAAAGAGCAGCATCGGCATGCTTAGCACGTCGTTTGGTAGAAATCCACGTGCGCGTTCTGCCAAAAGCACCATTTGCATGCACATCTTGTGGTTTTGCAGAAAACTTCATCCGCGTCTACCAAAAGATGCATGTGCATGCTTAAAACGCGTTTTCGCACAAATGCGTGCGCGGGTGCTAAAAAGAGCAGCATCGGCATGCTTAGCACGTCGTTTGGTAGAAATCCACGTGCGCGTTCTGCAAAAAGCACCATTTGCATGCACATCTTGTGGTTTTGCAGAAAACTTCATCCGCGTCTACCAAAAGATGCATGTGCATGCTTAAAACGCGTTTTCGCACAAATGCTTGCGCGGGTGCTAAAAAGAGCAGCATCGGCATGCTTAGCACGTCGTTTGGTAGAAATCCACGAGCGCGTTCTGCAAAAAGCACCATTTGCATGCACATCTTGTGGTTTTGCAGAAAACTTCATCCGCGTCTACCAAAAGATGCATGTGCATGCTTAAAACGCGTTTTCGCACAAATGCGTGCGCGGGTGCTAAAAAGAGCAGCATCAGCATGCTTAGCACGTCGTTTGGTAGAAATCCACGTGCGCGTTCTGCCAAAAGCACCATTTGCATGCACATCTTGTGGTTTTGCAGAAAACTTCATCCGCGTCTACCAAAAGATGCATGTGCATGCTTAAAACGCGTTTTCGCACAAATGCGTGCGCGGGTGCTAAAAAGAGCAGCATCGGCATGCTTAGCACGTCGTTTGGTAGAAATCCACGTGCGCGTTCTGCCAAAAGCACCATTTGCATGCACATCTTGTGGTTTTGCAGAAAACTTCATCCGCGTCTACCAAAAGATGCATGTGCATGCTTAAAACGCGCTTTCGCACAAATCTGTGCGCGGGTGCTAAAAGAGCAGCTTCGGCATGCTTAGCACGTCGTTTGGTAGAAATCCACGTGCGCGTTCTGCCAAAAGCACCATTTGCATGCACATCTTGTGGTTTTGCAGAAAACTTCATCCGCGTCTACCAAAAGATGCATGTGCATGCTTAAAACGCGTTTTCGCACAAATGCGTGCGCGGGTGCTAAAAAGAGCAGCATCGGCATGCTTAGCACGTCGTTTGGTAGAAATCCACGTGCGCGTTCTGCCAAAAGCACCATTTGCATGCACATCTTGTGGTTTTGCAGAAAATTTCATCCACGTCTACCAAAAGATGCATGTGCATGCTTAAAACGCGTTTTCGCACAAATCCGTGCGCGGGTGCTAAAAAGAGCAGCATCGGCATGCTTAGCACGTCGTTTGGTAGAAATCCACGAGCGCGTTCTGCAAAAAGCACCATTTGCATGCACATCTTGTGGTTTTGCAGAAAACTTCATCCGCGTCTACCAAAAGATGCATGTGCATGCTTAAAACGCGTTTTCGCACAAATGCGTGCGCGGGTGCTAAAAAGAGCAGCATCGGCATGCTTAGCACGTCGTTTGGTAGAAATCCACGTGCGCGTTCTGCCAAAAGCACCATTTGCATGCACATCTTGTGGTTTTGCAGAAAACTTCATCCGCGTCTACCAAAAGATGCATGTGCATGCTTAAAACGCGTTTTCGCACAAATGCGTGCGCGGGTGCTAAAAAGAGCAGCATCGGCATGCTTAGCACGTCGTTTGGTAGAAATCCACGTGCGCGTTCTGCAAATAGCACCATTTGCATGCACATCTTGTGGTTTTGCAGAAAACTTCATCCGCGTCTACCAAAAGATGCATGTGCATGCTTAAAACGCGTTTTCGCACAAATGCGTGCGCGGGTGCTAAAATGAGCAGCATCGGCATGCTTAGCACGTCGTTTGGTAGAAATCCACGTGCGCGTTCTGCCAAAAGCACCATTTGCATGCACATCTTGTGGTTTTGCAGAAAACTTCATCCGCGTCTACCAAAAGATGCATGTGCATGCTTAAAACGCGTTTTCGCACAAATGCGTGCGCGGGTGCTAAAAAGAGCAGCATCGGCATGCTTAGCACGTCGTTTGGTAGAAATCCACGTGCGCGTTCTGCCAAAAGCACCATTTGCATGCACATCTTGTGGTTTTGCAGAAAACTTCATCCGCGTCTACCAAAAGATGCATGTGCATGCTTAAAACGCGCTTTCGCACAAATCTGTGCGCGGGTGCTAAAAGAGCAGCTTCGGCATGCTTAGCACGTCGTTTGGTAGAAATCCACGTGCGCGTTCTGCAAAAAGCACCATTTGCATGCACATCTTGTGGTTTTGCAGAAAACTTCATCCGCGTCTACCAAAAGATGCATGTGCATGCTTAAAACGCGTTTTCGCACAAATGGGTGCGCGGGTGCTAAAAAGAGCAGCATCGGCATGCTTAGCACGTCGTTTGGTAGAAATCCACGAGCGCGTTCTGCAAAAAGCACCATTTGCATGCACATCTTGTGGTTTTGCAGAAAACTTCATCCGCGTCTACCAAAAGATGCATGTGCATGCTTAAAACGCGTTTTCGCACAAATCCGTGCGCGGGTGCTAAAAAGAGCAGCATCGGCAAGCTTAGCACGTCGTTTGGTAGAAATCCACGTGCGCGTTCTGCAAAAAGCACCATTTGCATGCACATCTTGTGGTTTTGCAGAAAACTTCATCCGCGTCTACCAAAAGATGCATGTGCATGCTTAAAACGCGTTTTCGCACAAATGCGTGCGCGGGTGCTAAAAAGAGCAGCATCGGCATGCTTAGCACGTCGTTTGGTAGAAATCCACGTGCGCGTTCTGCAAAAAGCACCATTTGCATGCACATCTTGTGGTTTTGCAGAAAACTTCATCCGCGTCTACCAAAAGATGCATGTGCATGCTTAAAACGCGTTTTCGCACAAATGCGTGCGCGGGTGCTAAAAAGAGCAGCATCGGCATGCTTAGCACGTCGTTTGGTAGAAATCCACGTGCGCGTTCTGCCAAAAGCACCATTTGCATGCACATCTTGTGGTTTTGCAGAAAATTTCATCCACGTCTACCAAAAGATGCATGTGCATGCTTAAAACGCGTTTTCGCACAAATCCGTGCGCGGGTGCTAAAAAGAGCAGCATCGGCATGCTTAGCACGTCGTTTGGTAGAAATCCACGAGCGCGTTCTGCAAAAAGCACCATTTGCATGCACATCTTGTGGTTTTGCAGAAAACTTCATCCGCGTCTACCAAAAGATGCATGTGCATGCTTAAAACGCGTTTTCGCACAAATGCGTGCGCGGGTGCTAAAAAGAGCAGCATCGGCATGCTTAGCACGTCGTTTGGTAGAAATCCACGTGCGCGTTCTGCCAAAAGCACCATTTGCATGCACATCTTGTGGTTTTGCAGAAAACTTCATCCGCGTCTACCAAAAGATGCATGTGCATGCTTAAAACGCGTTTTCGCACAAATGGGTGCGCGGGTGCTAAAAAGAGCAGCATCGGCATGCTTAGCACGTCGTTTGGTAGAAATCCACGAGCGCGTTCTGCAAAAAGCACCATTTGCATGCACATCTTGTGGTTTTGCAGAAAACTTCATCCGCGTCTACCAAAAGATGCATGTGCATGCTTAAAACGCGTTTTCGCACAAATGCTTGCGCGGGTGCTAAAAAGAGCAGCATCGGCATGCTTAGCACGTCGTTTGGTAGAAATCCACGAGCGCGTTCTGCAAAAAGCACCATTTGCATGCACATCTTGTGGTTTTGCAGAAAACTTCATCCGCGTCTACCAAAAGATGCATGTGCATGCTTAAAACGCGTTTTCGCACAAATGCGTGCGCGGGTGCTAAAAAGAGCAGCATCAGCATGCTTAGCACGTCGTTTGGTAGAAATCCACGTGCGCGTTCTGCCAAAAGCACCATTTGCATGCACATCTTGTGGTTTTGCAGAAAACTTCATCCGCGTCTACCAAAAGATGCATGTGCATGCTTAAAACGCGTTTTCGTACAAATCCGTGCGCGGGTGCTAAAAAGAGCAGCATCGGCATGCTTAGCACGTCGTTTGGTAGAAATCCACGTGCGCGTTCTGCAAAAAGCACCATTTGCATGCACATCTTGTGGTTTTGCAGAAAACTTCATCCACGTCTACCAAAAGATGCATGTGCATGCTTAAAACGCGTTTTCGCACAAATGCGTGCGCGGGTGCTAAAAAGAGCAGCATCGGCATGCTTAGCACGTCGTTTGGTAGAAATCCACGTGCGCGTTCTGCCAAAAGCACCATTTGCATGCACATCTTGTGGTTTTGCAGAAAACTTCATCCGCGTCTACCAAAAGATGCATGTGCATGCTTAAAACGCGTTTTCGCACAAATGCGTGCGCGGGTGCTAAAAAGAGCAGCATCGGCATGCTTAGCACGTCGTTTGGTAGAAATCCACGTGCGCGTTCTGCCAAAAGCACCATTTGCATGCACATCTTGTGGTTTTGCAGAAAACTTCATCCGCGTCTACCAAAAGATGCATGTGCATGCTTAAAACGCGCTTTCGCACAAATCTGTGCGCGGGTGCTAAAAAGAGCAGCATCGGCATGCTTAGCACGTCGTTTGGTAGAAATCCACGTGCGCGTTCTGCAAAAAGCACCATTTGCATGCACATCTTGTGGTTTGCAGAAAACTTCATCCGCGTCTACCAAAAGATGCATGTGCATGCTTAAGACGCGTTTTCGCACAAATGCGTGCGCGGGTGCTAAAAAGAGCAGCATCGGCATGCTTAGCACGTCGTTTGGTAGAAATCCACGTGCGCGTTCTGCCAAAAGCACCATTTGCATGCACATCTTGTGGTTTTGCAGAAAACTTCATCCGCGTCTACCAAAAGATGCATGTGCATGCTTAAAACGCGTTTTCGCACAAATGCGTGCGCGGGTGCTAAAAAGAGCAGCATCGGCATGCTTAGCACGTCGTTTGGTAGAAATCCACGTGCGCGTTCTGCAAAAAGCACCATTTGCATGCACATCTTGTGGTTTTGCAGAAAACTTCATCCGCGTCTACCAAAAGATGCATGTGCATGCTTAAAACGCGTTTTCGCACAAATGCTTGCGCGGGTGCTAAAAAGAGCAGCATCGGCATGCTTAGCACGTCGTTTGGTAGAAATCCACGAGCGCGTTCTGCAAAAAGCACCATTTGCATGCACATCTTGTGGTTTTGCAGAAAACTTCATCCGCGTCTACCAAAAGATGCATGTGCATGCTTAAGACGCGTTTTCGCACAAATGCGTGCGCGGGTGCTAAAAAGAGCAGCATCGGCATGCTTAGCACGTCGTTTGGTAGAAATCCACGTGCGCGTTCTGCCAAAAGCACCATTTGCATGCACATCTTGTGGTTTTGCAGAAAACTTCATCCGCGTCTACCAAAAGATGCATGTGCATGCTTAAAACGCGTTTTCGTACAAATCCGTGCGCGGGTGCTAAAAAGAGCAGCATCGGCATGCTTAGCACGTCGTTTGGTAGAAATCCACGTGCGCGTTCTGCAAAAAGCACCATTTGCATGCACATCTTGTGGTTTTGCAGAAAACTTCATCCACGTCTACCAAAAGATGCATGTGCATGCTTAAAACGCGTTTTCGCACAAATGCGTGCGCGGGTGCTAAAAAGAGCAGCATCGGCATGCTTAGCACGTCGTTTGGTAGAAATCCACGTGCGCGTTCTGCCAAAAGCACCATTTGCATGCACATCTTGTGGTTTTGCAGAAAACTTCATCCGCGTCTACCAAAAGATGCATGTGCATGCTTAAAACGCGTTTTCGCACAAATGCGTGCGCGGGTGCTAAAAAGAGCAGCATCGGCATGCTTAGCACGTCGTTTGGTAGAAATCCACGTGCGCGTTCTGCAAATAGCACCATTTGCATGCACATCTTGTGGTTTTGCAGAAAACTTCATCCGCGTCTACCAAAAGATGCATGTGCATGCTTAAAACGCGTTTTCGCACAAATGCGTGCGCGGGTGCTAAAATGAGCAGCATCGGCATGCTTAGCACGTCGTTTGGTAGAAATCCACGTGCGCGTTCTGCCAAAAGCACCATTTGCATGCACATCTTGTGCTTTTGCAGAAAACTTCATCCGCGTCTACCAAAAGATGCATGTGCATGCTTAAAACGCGTTTTCGCACAAATGCGTGCGCGGGTGCTAAAAAGAGCAGCATCGGCATGCTTAGCACGTCGTTTGGTAGAAATCCACGTGCGCGTTCTGCCAAAAGCACCATTTGCATGCACATCTTGTGGTTTTGCAGAAAACTTCATGCGCGTCTACCAAAAGATGCATGTGCATGCTTAAAACGCGCTTTCGCACAAATCTGTGCGCGGGTGCTAAAAGAGCAGCTTCGGCATGCTTAGCACGTCGTTTGGTAGAAATCCACGTGCGCGTTCTGCAAAAAGCACCATTTGCATGCACATCTTGTGGTTTTGCAGAAAACTTCATCCGCGTCTACCAAAAGATGCATGTGCATGCTTAAAACGCGTTTTCGCACAAATGGGTGCGCGGGTGCTAAAAAGAGCAGCATCGGCATGCTTAGCACGTCGTTTGGTAGAAATCCACGAGCGCGTTCTGCAAAAAGCACCATTTGCATGCACATCTTGTGGTTTTGCAGAAAACTTCATCCGCGTCCACCAAAAGATGCATGTGCATGCTTAAAACGCGTTTTCGCACAAATCCGTGCGCGGGTGCTAAAAAGAGCAGCATCGGCAAGCTTAGCACGTCGTTTGGTAGAAATCCACGTGCGCGTTCTGCAAAAAGCACCATTTGCATGCACATCTTGTGGTTTTGCAGAAAACTTCATCCGCGTCTACCAAAAGATGCATGTGCATGCTTAAAACGCGTTTTCGCACAAATGCGTGCGCGGGTGCTAAAAAGAGCAGCATCGGCATGCTTAGCACGTCGTTTGGTAGAAATCCACGTGCGCGTTCTGCAAAAAGCACCATTTGCATGCACATCTTGTGGTTTTGCAGAAAACTTCATCCGCGTCTACCAAAAGATGCATGTGCATGCTTAAAACGCGTTTTCGCACAAATGCGTGCGCGGGTGCTAAAAAGAGCAGCATCGGCATGCTTAGCACGTCGTTTGGTAGAAATCCACGTGCGCGTTCTGCCAAAAGCACCATTTGCATGCACATCTTGTGGTTTTGCAGAAAATTTCATCCGCGTCTACCAAAAGATGCATGTGCATGCTTAAAACGCGTTTTCGCACAAATCCGTGCGCGGGTGCTAAAAAGAGCAGCATCGGCATGCTTAGCACGTCGTTTGGTAGAAATCCACGAGCGCGTTCTGCAAAAAGCACCATTTGCATGCACATCTTGTGGTTTTGCAGAAAACTTCATCCGCGTCTACCAAAAGATGCATGTGCATGCTTAAAACGCGTTTTCGCACAAATGCGTGCGCGGGTGCTAAAAAGAGCAGCATCGGCATGCTTAGCACGTCGTTTGGTAGAAATCCACGTGCGCGTTCTGCCAAAAGCACCATTTGCATGCACATCTTGTGGTTTTGCAGAAAACTTCATCCGCGTCTACCAAAAGATGCATGTGCATGCTTAAAACGCGTTTTCGCACAAATGGGTGCGCGGGTGCTAAAAAGAGCAGCATCGGCATGCTTAGCACGTCGTTTGGTAGAAATCCACGAGCGCGTTCTGCAAAAAGCACCATTTGCATGCACATCTTGTGGTTTTGCAGAAAACTTCATCCGCGTCTACCAAAAGATGCATGTGCATGCTTAAAACGCGTTTTCGCACAAATCCGTGCGCGGGTGCTAAAAAGAGCAGCATCGGCAAGCTTAGCACGTCGTTTGGTAGAAATCCACGTGCGCGTTCTGCAAAAAGCACCATTTGCATGCACATCTTGTGGTTTTGCAGAAAACTTCATCTGCGTCTACCAAAAGATGCATGTGCATGCTTAAAACGCGTTTTCGCACAAATGCGTGCGCGGGTGCTAAAAAGAGCAGCATCGGCATGCTTAGCACGTCGTTTGGTAGAAATCCACGTGCGCGTTCTGCAAAAAGCACCATTTGCATGCACATCTTGTGGTTTTGCAGAAAACTTCATCCGCGTCTACCAAAAGATGCATGTGCATGCTTAAAACGCGTTTTCGCACAAATGCGTGCGCGGGTGCTAAAAAGAGCAGCATCGGCATGCTTAGCACGTCGTTTGGTAGAAATCCACGTGCGCGTTCTGCCAAAAGCACCATTTGCATGCACATCTTGTGGTTTTGCAGAAAATTTCATCCGCGTCTACCAAAAGATGCATGTGCATGCTTAAAACGCGTTTTCGCACAAATCCGTGCGCGGGTGCTAAAAAGAGCAGCATCGGCATGCTTAGCACGTCGTTTGGTAGAAATCCACGAGCGCGTTCTGCAAAAAGCACCATTTGCATGCACATCTTGTGGTTTTGCAGAAAACTTCATCCGCGTCTACCAAAAGATGCATGTGCATGCTTAAAACGCGTTTTCGCACAAATGCGTGCGCGGGTGCTAAAAAGAGCAGCATCGGCATGCTTAGCACGTCGTTTGGTAGAAATCCACGTGCGCGTTCTGCCAAAAGCACCATTTGCATGCACATCTTGTGGTTTTGCAGAAAACTTCATCCGCGTCTACCAAAAGATGCATGTGCATGCTTAAAACGCGTTTTCGCACCAATCCGTGCGCGGGTGCTAAAAAGAGCAGCATCGGCATGCTTAGCACGTCGTTTGGTAGAAATCCACGTGCGCGTTCTGCAAAAAGCACCATTTGCATGCACATCTTGTGGTTTTGCAGAAAACTTCATCCGCGTCTACCAAAAGATGCATGTGCATGCTTAAAACGCGTTTTCGCACAAATGCGTGCGCGGGTGCTAAAAAGAGCAGCATCGGCATGCTTAGCACGTCGTTTGGTAGAAATCCACGAGCGCGTTCTGCAAAAAGCACCATTTGCATGCACATCTTGTGGTTTTGCAGAAAACTTCATCCGCGTCTACCAAAAGATGCATGTGCATGCTTAAAACGCGTTTTCGCACAAATGCGTGCGCGGGTGCTAAAAAGAGCAGCATCGGCATGCTTAGCACGTCGTTTGGTAGAAATCCACGTGCGCGTTCTGCCAAAAGCACCATTTGCATGCACATCTTGTGGTTTTGCAGAAAACTTCATCCGCGTCTACCAAAAGATGCATGTGCATGCTTAAAACGCGTTTTCGCACAAATCCGTGCGCGGGTGCTAAAAAGAGCAGCATCGGCATGCTTAGCACGTCGTTTGGTAGAAATCCACGTGCGCGTTCTGCAAAAAGCACCATTTGCATGCACATCTTGTGGTTTTGCAGAAAACTTCATCCGCGTCTACCAAAAGATGCATGTGCATGCTTAAAACGCGTTTTCGCACAAATGCGTGCGCGGGTGCTAAAAAGAGCAGCATCGGCATGCTTAGCACGTCGTTTGGTAGAAATCCACGAGCGCGTTCTGCAAAAAGCACCATTTGCATGCACATCTTGTGGTTTTGCAGAAAACTTCATCCGCGTCTACCAAAAGATGCATGTGCATGCTTAAAACGCGTTTTCGCACAAATGCGTGCGCGGGTGCTAAAAAGAGCAGCATCGGCATGCTTAGCACGTCGTTTGGAAAAATCCACGTGCGCGTTCTGCCAAAAGCACCATTTGCATGCACATCTTGTGGTTTTGCAGAAAACTTCATCCGCGTCTACCAAAAGATGCATGTGCATGCTTAAAACGCGTTTTCGCACAAATCCGTGCGCGGGTGCTAAAAAGAGCAGCATCGGCATGCTTAGCACGTCGTTTGGTAGAAATCCACGTGCGCGTTCTGCAAAAAGCACCATTTGCATGCACATCTTGTGGTTTTGCAGAAAACTTCATCCGCGTCTACCAAAAGATGCATGTGCATGCTTAAAACGCGTTTTCGCACAAATGCGTGCGCGGGTGCTAAAAAGAGCAGCATCGGCATGCTTAGCACGTTGTTTGGTAGAAATCCACGTGCGCGTTCTCCAAAAAGCACCATTTGCATGCACATCTTGTGGTTTTGCAGAAAACTTCATCCGCGTCTACCAAAAGATGCATGTGCATGCTTAAAACGCGTTTTCGCACAAATGCGTGCGCGGGTGCTAAAAAGAGCAGCATCGGCATGCTTAGCACGTCGTTTGGTAGAAATCCACGTGCGCGTTCTGCAAAAAGCACCATTTGCATGCACATCTTGTGGTTTTGCAGAAAACTTCATCCGCGTCTACCAAAAGATGCATGTGCATGCTTAAAACGCGTCTTCGCACAAATGCGTGCGCGGGTGCTAAAAAGAGCAGCATCGGCATGCTTAGCACGTCGTTTGGTAGAAATCCACGTGCGCGTTCTGCAAAAAGCACCATTTGCATGCACATCTTGTGGTTTTGCAGAAAACTTCATCCGCGTCTACCAAAAGATGCATGTGCATGCTTAAAACGCGTTTTCGCACAAATGCGTGCGCGGGTGCTAAAAAGAGCAGCATCGGCATGCTTAGCACGTCGTTTGGTAGAAATCCACGTGCGCGTTCTGCCAAAAGCACCACTTGCATGCACATCTTGTGGTTTTGCAGAAAACTTCATCCGCGTCTACCAAAAGATGCATGTGCATGCTTAAAACGCGTTTTCGCACAAATCCGTGCGCGGGTGCTAAAAAGAGCAGCATCGGCATGCTTAGCACGTCGTTTGGTAGAAATCCACGTGCGCGTTCTGCCAAAAGCACCATTTGCATGCACATCTTGTGGTTTTGCAGAAAACTTCATCCGCGTCTACCAAAAGATGCATGTGCATGCTTAAAACGCGTTTTCGCACAAATCCGTGCGCGGGTGCTAAAAAGAGCAGCATCGGCATGCTTAGCACGTCGTTTGGTAGAAATCCACGTGCGCGTTCTGCAAAAAGCACCATTTGCATGCACATCTTGTGGTTTTGCAGAAAACTTCATCCGCGTCTACCAAAAGATGCATGTGCATGCTTAAAACGCGTTTTCGCACAAATGCGTGCGCGGGTGCTAAAAAGAGCAGCATCGGCATGCTTAGCACGTCGTTTGGTAGAAATCCACGAGCGCGTTCTGCAAAAAGCACCATTTGCATGCACATCTTGTGGTTTTGCAGAAAACTTCATCCGCGTCTACCAAAAGATGCATGTGCATGCTTAAAACGCGTTTTCGCACAAATGCGTGCGCGGGTGCTAAAAAGAGCAGCATCGGCATGCTTAGCACGTCGTTTGGTAGAAATCCACGTGCGCGTTCTGCCAAAAGCACCATTTGCATGCACATCTTGTGGTTTTGCAGAAAACTTCATCCGCGTCTACCAAAAGATGCATGTGCATGCTTAAAACGCGTTTTCGCACAAATCCGTGCGCGGGTGCTAAAAAGAGCAGCATCGGCATGCTTAGCACGTCGTTTGGTAGAAATCCACGTGCGCGTTCTGCAAAAAGCACCATTTGCATGCACATCTTGTGGTTTTGCAGAAAACTTCATCCGCTTCTACCAAAAGATGCATGTGCATGCTTAAAACGCGTTTTCGCACAAATGCGTGCGCGGGTGCTAAAAAGAGCAGCATCGGCATGCTTAGCACGTCGTTTGGTAGAAATCCACGAGCGCGTTCTGCAAAAAGCACCATTTGCATGCACATCTTGTGGTTTTGCAGAAAACTTCATCCGCGTCTACCAAAAGATGCATGTGCATGCTTAAAACGCGTTTTCGCACAAATGCGTGCGCGGGTGCTAAAAAGAGCAGCATCGGCATGCTTAGCACGTCGTTTGGAAAAATCCACGTGCGCGTTCTGCCAAAAGCACCATTTGCATGCACATCTTGTGGTTTTGCAGAAAACTTCATCCGCGTCTACCAAAAGATGCATGTGCATGCTTAAAACGCGTTTTCGCACAAATCCGTGCGCGGGTGCTAAAAAGAGCAGCATCGGCATGCTTAGCACGTCGTTTGGTAGAAATCCACGTGCGCGTTCTGCAAAAAGCACCATTTGCATGCACATCTTGTGGTTTTGCAGAAAACTTCATCCGCGTCTACCAAAAGATGCATGTGCATGCTTAAAACGCGTTTTCGCACAAATGCGTGCGCGGGTGCTAAAAAGAGCAGCATCGGCATGCTTAGCACGTTGTTTGGTAGAAATCCACGTGCGCGTTCTGCAAAAAGCACCATTTGCATGCACATCTTGTGGTTTTGCAGAAAACTTCATCCGCGTCTACCAAAAGATGCATGTGCATGCTTAAAACGCGTTTTCGCACAAATGCGTGCGCGGGTGCTAAAAAGAGCAGCATCGGCATGCTTAGCACGTCGTTTGGTAGAAATCCACGTGCGCGTTCTGCAAAAAGCACCATTTGCATGCACATCTTGTGGTTTTGCAGAAAACTTCATCCGCGTCTACCAAAAGATGCATGTGCATGCTTAAAACGCGTCTTCGCACAAATGCGTGCGCGGGTGCTAAAAAGAGCAGCATCGGCATGCTTAGCACGTCGTTTGGTAGAAATCCACGTGCGCGTTCTGCAAAAAGCACCATTTGCATGCACATCTTGTGGTTTTGCAGAAAACTTCATCCGCGTCTACCAAAAGATGCATGTGCATGCTTAAAACGCGTTTTCGCACAAATGCGTGCGCGGGTGCCAAAAAGAGCAGCATCGGCATGCTTAGCACGTCGTTTGGTAGAAATCCACGTGCGCGTTCTGCCAAAAGCACCATTTGCATGCACATCTTGTGGTTTTGCAGAAAACTTCATCCGCGTCTACCAAAAGATGCATGTGCATGCTTAAAACGCGTTTTCGCACAAATCCGTGCGCGGGTGCTAAAAAGAGCAGCATCGGCATGCTTAGCACGTCGTTTGGTAGAAATCCACGTGCGCGTTCTGCAAAAAGCACCATTTGCATGCACATCTTGTGGTTTTGCAGAAAACTTCATCCGCGTCTACCAAAAGATGCATGTGCATGCTTAAAACGCGTTTTCGCACAAATGCGTGCGCGGGTGCTAAAAAGAGCAGCATCGGCATGCTTAGCACGTCGTTTGGTAGAAATCCACGAGCGCGTTCTGCAAAAAGCACCATTTGCATGCACATCTTGTGGTTTTGCAGAAAACTTCATCCGCGTCTACCAAAAGATGCATGTGCATGCGTAAAACGCGTTTTCGCACAAATGCGTGCGCGGGTGCTAAAAAGAGCAGCATCGGCATGCTTAGCACGTCGTTTGGTAGAAATCCACGTGCGCGTTCTGCCAAAAGCACCATTTGCATGCACATCTTGTGGTTTTGCAGAAAACTTCATCCGCGTCTACCAAAAGATGCATGTGCATGCTTAAAACGCGTTTTCGCACAAATGCGTGCGCGGGTGCTAAAAAGAGCAGCATCGGCATGCTTAGCACGTCGTTTGGTAGAAATCCACGTGCGCGTTCTGCAAAAAGCACCATTTGCATGCACATCTTGTGGTTTTGCAGAAAACTTCATCCGCGTCTACCAAAAGATGCATGTGCATGCTTAAAACGCGTTTTCGCACAAATGCGTGCGCGGGTGCTAAAAAGAGCAGCATCGGCATGCTTAGCACGTCGTTTGGTAGAAATCCACGAGCGCGTTCTGCAAAAAGCACCATTTGCATGGACATCTTGCGGTTTTGCAGAAAACTTCATCCGCGTCTACCAAAAGATGCATGTGCATGCTTAAAACGCGTTTTCGCACAAATGCGTGCGCGGGTGCTAAAAAGAGCAGCATCGGCATGCTTAGCACGTCGTTTGGTAGAAATGCACGTGCGTGTTCTGCCAAAAGCACCATTTGCATGCACATCTTGTGGTTTTGCAGAAAACTTCATCCGCGTCTACCAAAAGATGCATGTGCATGCTTAAAACGCGTTTTCGCACAAATCCGTGCGCGGGTGCTAAAAAGAGCAGCATCGGCATGCTTAGCACGTCATTTGGTAGAAATCCACGTGCGCGTTCTGCCAAAAGCACCATTTGCATGCACATCTTGTGGTTTTGCAGAAAACTTCATCTGCGTCTACCAAAAGATGCATGTGCATGCTTAAAACGCGTTTTCGCACAAATCCGTGCGCGGGTGCTAAAAAGAGCAGCATCGGCATGCTTAGCACGTCGTTTGGTAGAAATCCACGTGCGCGTTCTGCAAAAAGCACCATTTGCATGCACATCTTGTGGTTTTGCAGAAAACTTCATCCGCGTCTACCAAAAGATGCATGTGCATGCTTAAAACGCGTTTTCGCACAAATGCGTGCGCGGGTGCTAAAAAGAGCAGCATCGGCATGCTTAGCACGTCGTTTGGTAGAAATCCACGTGCGCGTTCTGCAAAAAGCACCATTTGCATGCACATCTTGTGGTTTTGCAGAAAACTTCATCCGCGTCTACCAAAAGATGCATGTGCATGCTTAAAACGCGTTTTCGCACAAATGCGTGCGCGGGTGCTAAAAAGAGCAGCATCGGCATGCTTAGCACGTCGTTTGGTAGAAATCCACGAGCGCGTTCTGCAAAAAGCACCATTTGCATGCACATCTTGTGGTTTTGCAGAAAACTTCATCCGCGTCTACCAAAAGATGCATGTGCATGCTTAAAACGCGTTTTCGCACAAATGCGTGCGCGGGTGCTAAAAAGAGCAGCATCGGCATGCTTAGCACGTCGTTTGGTAGAAATCCACGTGCGCGTTCTGCCAAAAGCACCATTTGCATGCACATCTTGTGGTTTTGCAGAAAACTTCATCCGCGTCTACCAAAAGATGCATGTGCATGCTTAAAACGCGTTTTCGCACAAATCCGTGCGCGGGTGCTAAAAAGAGCAGCATCGGCATGCTTAGCACGTCGTTTGGTAGAAATCCACGTGCGCGTTCTGCAAAAAGCACCATTTGCATGCACATCTTGTGGTTTTGCAGAAAACTTCATCCGCGTCTACCAAAAGATGCATGTGCATGCTTAAAACGCGTTTTCGCACAAATGCGTGCGCGGGTGCTAAAAAGAGCAGCATCGGCATGCTTAGCACGTCGTTTGGTAGAAATCCACGAGCGCGTTCTGCAAAAAGCACCATTTGCATGCACATCTTGTGGTTTTGCAGAAAACTTCATCCGCGTCTACCAAAAGATGCATGTGCATGCTTAAAACGCGTTTTCGCACAAATGCGTGCGCGGGTGCTAAAAAGAGCAGCATCGGCATGCTTAGCACGTCGTTTGGAAAAATCCCCGTGCGCGTTCTGCCAAAAGCACCATTTGCATGCACATCTTGTGGTTTTGCAGAAAACTTCATCCGCGTCTACCAAAAGATGCATGTGCATGCTTAAAACGCGTTTTCGCACAAATCCGTGCGCGGGTGCTAAAAAGAGCAGCATCGGCATGCTTAGCACGTCGTTTGGTAGAAATCCACGTGCGCGTTCTGCAAAAAGCACCATTTGCATGCACATCTTGTGGTTTTGCAGAAAACTTCATCCGCGTCTACCAAAAGATGCATGTGCATGCTTAAAACGCGTTTTCGCACAAATGCGTGCGCGGGTGCTAAAAAGAGCAGCATCGGCATGCTTAGCACGTTGTTTGGTAGAAATCCACGTGCGCGTTCTGCAAAAAGCACCATTTGCATGCACATCTTGTGGTTTTGCAGAAAACTTCATCCGCGTCTACCAAAAGATGCATGTGCATGCTTAAAACGCGTTTTCGCACAAATGCGTGCGCGGGTGCTAAAAAGAGCAGCATCGGCATGCTTAGCACGTCGTTTGGTAGACATCCACGTGCGCGTTCTGCAAAAAGCACCATTTGCATGCACATCTTGTGGTTTTGCAGAAAACTTCATCCGCGTCTACCAAAAGATGCATGTGCATGCTTAAAACGCGTCTTCGCACAAATGCGTGCGCGGGTGCTAAAAAGAGCAGCATCGGCATGCTTAGCACGTCGTTTGGTAGAAATCCACGTGCGCGTTCTGCAAAAAGCACCATTTGCATGCACATCTTGTGGTTTTGCAGAAAACTTCATCCGCGTCTACCAAAAGATGCATGTGCATGCTTAAAACGCGTTTTCGCACAAATGCGTGCGCGGGTGCCAAAAAGAGCAGCATCGGCATGCTTAGCACGTCGTTTGGTAGAAATCCACGTGCGCGTTCTGCCAAAAGCACCATTTGCATGCACATCTTGTGGTTTTGCAGAAAACTTCATCCGCGTCTACCAAAAGATGCATGTGCATGCTTAAAACGCGTTTTCGCACAAATCCGTGCGCGGGTGCTAAAAAGAGCAGCATCGGCATGCTTAGCACGTCGTTTGGTAGAAATCCACGTGCGCGTTCTGCAAAAAGCACCATTTGCATGCACATCTTGTGGTTTTGCAGAAAACTTCATCCGCGTCTACCAAAAGATGCATGTGCATGCTTAAAACGCGTTTTCGCACAAATGCGTGCGCGGGTGCTAAAAAGAGCAGCATCGGCATACTTAGCACGTCGTTTGGTAGAAATCCACGAGCGCGTTCTGCAAAAAGCACCATTTGCATGCACATCTTGTGGTTTTGCAGAAAACTTCATCCGCGTCTACCAAAAGATGCATGTGCATGGGTAAAACGCGTTTTCGCACAAATGCGTGCGCGGGTGCTAAAAAGAGCAGCATCGGCATGCTTAGCACGTCGTTTGGTAGAAATCCACGTGCGCGTTCTGCCAAAAGCACCATTTGCATGCACATCTTGTGGTTTTGCAGAAAACTTCATCCGCGTCTACCAAAAGATGCATGTGCATGCTTAAAACGCGTTTTCGCACAAATGCGTGCGCGGGTGCTAAAAAGAGCAGCATCGGCATGCTTAGCACGTCGTTTGGTAGAAATCCACGTGCGCGTTCTGCAAAAAGCACCATTTGCATGCACATCTTGTGGTTTTGCAGAAAACTTCATCCGCGTCTACCAAAAGATGCATGTGCATGCTTAAAACGCGTTTTCGCACAAATGCGTGCGCGGGTGCTAAAAAGAGCAGCATCGGCATGCTTAGCACGTCGTTTGGTAGAAATCCACGAGCGCGTTCTGCAAAAAGCACCATTTGCATGCACATCTTGCGGTTTTGCAGAAAACTTCATCCGCGTCTACCAAAAGATGCATGTGCATGCTTAAAACGCGTTTTCGCACAAATGCGTGCGCGGGTGCTAAAAAGAGCAGCATCGGCATGCTTAGCACGTCGTTTGGTAGAAATGCACGTGCGCGTTCTGCCAAAAGCACCATTTGCATGCACATCTTGTGGTTTTGCAGAAAACTTCATCCGCGTCTACCAAAAGATGCATGTGCATGCTTAAAACGCGTTTTCGCACAAATCCGTGCGCGGGTGCTAAAAAGAGCAGCATCGGCATGCTTAGCACGTCATTTGGTAGAAATCCACGTGCGCGTTCTGCAAAAAGCACCATTTGCATGCACATCTTGTGGTTTTGCAGAAAACTTCATCCGCGTCTACCAAAAGATGCATGTGCATGCTTAAAACGCGTTTTCGCACAAATGCGTGCGTGGGTGCTAAAAAGAGCAGCATCGGCATGCTTAGCACGTCGTTTGGTAGAAATCCACGAGCGCGTTCTGCAAAAAGCACCATTTGCATGCACATCTTGTGGTTTTGCAGAAAACTTCATCCGCGTCTACCAAAAGATGCATGTGCATGCTTAAAACGCGTTTTCGCACAAATGCTTGCGCGGGTGCTAAAAAGAGCAGCATCGGCATGCTTAGCACGTCGTTTGGTAGAAATCCACGAGCGCGTTCTGCAAAAAGCACCATTTGCATGCACATCTTGCGGTTTTGCAGAAAACTTCATCCGCGTCTACCAAAAGATGCATGTGCATGCTTAAAACGCGTTTTCGCACAAATGCGTGCGCGGGTGCTAAAAAGAGCAGCATCGGCATGCTTAGCACGTCGTTTGGTAGAAATGCACGTGCGCGTTCTGCCAAAAGCACCATTTGCATGCACATCTTGTGGTTTTGCAGAAAACTTCATCCGCGTCTACCAAAAGATGCATGTGCATGCTTAAAACGCGTTTTCGCACAAATCCGTGCGCGGGTGCTAAAAAGAGCAGCATCGGCATGCTTAGCACGTCATTTGGTAGAAATCCACGTGCGCGTTCTGCAAAAAGCACCATTTGCATGCACATCTTGTGGTTTTGCAGAAAACTTCATCCGCGTCTACCAAAAGATGCATGTGCATGCTTAAAACGCGTTTTCGCACAAATGCGTGCGTGGGTGCTAAAAAGAGCAGCATCGGCATGCTTAGCACGTCGTTTGGTAGAAATCCACGAGCGCGTTCTGCAAAAAGCACCATTTGCATGCACATCTTGTGGTTTTGCAGAAAACTTCATCCGCGTCTACCAAAAGATGCATGTGCATGCTTAAAACGCGTTTTCGCACAAATGCTTGCGCGGGTGCTAAAAAGAGCAGCATCGGCATGCTTAGCACGTCGTTTGGAAAAATCCACGTGCGCGTTCTGCCAAAAGCACCATTTGCATGCACATCTTGTGGTTTTGCAGAAAACTTCATCCGCGTCTACCAAGAGATGCATGTGCATGCTTAAAACGCGTTTTCGCACAAATCCGTGCGCGGGTGCTAAAAAGAGCAGCATCGGCATGCTTAGCACGTCGTTTGGTAGAAATCCACGTGCGCGTTCTGCAAAAAGCACCATTTGCATGCACATCTTGTGGTTTTGCAGAAAACTTCATCCGCGTCTACCAAAAGATGCATGTGCATGCTTAAAACGCGTTTTCGCACAAATGCGTGCGCGGGTGCTAAAAAGAGCAGCATCGGCATGCTTAGCACGTTGTTTGGTAGAAATCCACGTGCGCGTTCTGCAAAAAGCACCATTTGCATGCACATCTTGTGGTTTTGCAGAAAACTTCATCCGCGTCTACCAAAAGATGCATGTGCATGCTTAAAACGCGTTTTCGCACAAATGCGTGCGCGGGTGCTAAAAAGAGCAGCATCGGCATGCTTAGCACGTCGTTTGGTAGAAATCCACGTGCGTGTTCTGCAAAAAGCACCATTTGCATGCACATCTTGTGGTTTTGCAGAAAACTTCATCCGCGTCTACCAAAAGATGCATGTGCATGCTTAAAACGCGTTTTCGCACAAATGCGTGCGCGGGTGCTAAAAATAGCAGCATCGGCATGCTTAGCACGTCGTTTGGTAGAAATTCACGTGCGCGTTCTGCAAAAAGCACCATTTGCATGCACATCTTGTGGTTTTGCAGAAAACTTCATCCGCGTCTACCAAAAGATGCATGTGCATGCTTAAAACGCGTTTTCGCACAAATGCGTGCGCGGGTGCTAAAAAGAGCAGCATCGGCATGCTTAGCACGTCGTTTGGTAGAAATCTACGTGCGCGTTCTGCCAAAAGCACCATTTGCATGCACATCTTGTGGTTTTGCAGAAAACTTCATCCGCGTCTACCAAAAGATGCATGTGCATGCTTAAAACGCGTTTTCGCAAAAGTGCGTGCGCGGGTGCTAAAAATAGCAGCATCGGCATGCTTAGCACGTCGTTTGGTAGAAATCCACGTGCGCGTTCTGCAAAAAGCACCATTTGCATGCACATCTTGTGGTTTTGCAGAAAACTTCATCCGCGTCTACCAAAAGATGCATGTGCATGCTTAAAACGCGTTTTCGCACAAATGCGTGCGTGGGTGCTAAAAAGAGCAGCATCGGCATGCTTAGCACGTCGTTTGGTAGAAATCCACGTGCGCGTTCTGCCAAAAGCACCATTTGCATGAGCATCTTGTGGTTTTGCAGAAAACTTCATCCGCGTCTACCAAAAGATGCATGTGCATGCTTAAAACGCGTTTTCGCACAAATCCGTGCGCGGGTGCTAAAAAGAGCAGCATCGGCATGCTTAGCACGTCGTTTGGTAGAAATCCGCGTGCGCGTTCTGCAAAAAGCACCATTTGCATGCACATCTTGTGGTTTTGCAGAAAACTTCATCCGCGTCTACCAAAAGATGCATGTGCATGCTTAAAACCCGTTTTCGCACAAATGCGTGCGCGGGTGCTAAAAAGAGCAGCATCGGCATGCTTAGCACGTCGTTTGGTAGAAATCCACGTGCGCGTTCTGCCAAAAGCACCATTTGCATGCACATCTTGTGGTTTTGCAGAAAACTTCATCCGCGTCTACCAAAAGATGCATGTGCATGCTTAAAACGCGTTTTCGCACAAATCCGTGCGCGGGTGCTAAAAAGAGCAGCATCGGCAAGCTTAGCACGTCGTTTGGTAGAAATCCACGTGCGCGTTCTGCAAAAAGCACCATTTGCATGCACATCTTGTGGTTTTGCAGAAAACTTCATCCGCGTCTACCAAAAGATGCATGTGCATGCTTAAAACGCGTTTTCGCACAAATGCGTGCGCGGGTGCTAAAAAGAGCAGCATCGGCATGCTTAGCACGTCGTTTGGTAGAAATCCACGTGCGCGTTCTGCCAAAAGCACCATTTGCATGAGCATCTTGTGGTTTTGCAGAAAACTTCATCCGCGTCTACCAAAAGATGCATGTGCATGCTTAAAACGCGTTTTCGCACAAATCCGTGCGCGGGTGCTAAAAAGAGCAGCATCGGCATGCTTAGCACGTCGTTTCGTAGAAATCCGCGTGCGCGTTCTGCAAAAAGCACCATTTGCATGCACATCTTGTGGTTTTGCAGAAAACTTCATCCGCGTCTACCAAAAGATGCATGTGCATGCTTAAAACCCGTTTTCGCACAAATGCGTGCGCGGGTGCTAAAAAGAGCAGCATCGGCATGCTTAGCACGTCGTTTGGTAGAAATCCACGTGCGCGTTCTGCCAAAAGCGCCATTTGCATGCACATCTTGTGGTTTTGCAGAAAACTTCATCCGCGTCTACCAAAAGATGCATGTGCATGCTTAAACGCGTTTTCGCACAAATCCGTGCGCGGGTGCTAAAAAGAGCAGCATCGGCAAGCTTAGCACGTCGTTTTGTAGAAATCCACGTGCGCGTTCTGCAAAAAGCACCATTTGCATGCACATCTTGTGGTTTTGCAGAAAACTTCATCCGCGTCTACCAAAAGATGCATGTGCGTGCTTAAAACGCGTTTTCGCACAAATGCGTGCGCGGGTGCTAAAAAGAGCAGCATCGGCATGCTTAGCACGTCGTTTGGTAGAAATCCACGTTCGCGTTCTGCAAAAAGCACCATTTGCATGCACATCTTGTGGTTTTGCAGAAAACTTCATCCGCGTCTACCAAAAGATGCATGTGCATGCTTAAAACGCGTTTTCGCACAAATGCGTGCGCGGGTGCTAAAAAGAGCAGCATCGGCATGCTTAGCACATCGTTTGGTAGAAATCCACGTGCGCGTTCTGCCAAAAGCACCATTTGCATGCACATCTTGTGGTTTTGCAGAAAACTTTATCCGCGTCTACCAAAAGATGCATGTGCATGCTTAAAACGCGTTTTCGCACAAATCCGTGCGCGGGTGCTAAAAAGAGCAGCATCGGCATGCTTAGCACGTCGTTTGGTAGAAATCCACGTGCGCGTTCTGCAAAAAGCACCATTTGCAGCACATCTTGTGGTTTTGCAGAAAACTTCATCCGCGTCTACGAAAAGATGCATGTGCATGCTTAAAACGCGTTTTCGCACAAATGCGTGCGCGGGTGCTAAAAAGAGCAGCATCGGCATGCTTAGCACGTCGTTTGGTAGAAATCGACGTGCGCGTTCTGCCAAAAGCACCATTTGCATGCACATCTTGTGGTTTTGCAGAAAACTTCATCCGCGTCTACCAAAAGATGCATGTGCATGCTTAAAACGCGTTTTCGCACAAATCCGTGCGCGGGTGCTAAAAAGAGCAGCATCGGCAAGCTTAGCACATCGTTTGGTAGAAATCCACGTGCGCGTTCTGCAAAAAGCACCATTTGCATGCACATCTTGTGGTTTTGCAGAAAACTTCATCCGCGTCTACCAAAAGATGCATGTGCATGCTTAAAACGCGTTTTCGCACAAATGCGTGCGCGGGTGCTAAAAAGAGCAGCATCGGCATGCTTAGCACGTCGTTTGGTAGAAATCCACGTGCGCGTTCTGCAAAAAGCACCATTTGCATGCACATCTTGTGGTTTTGCAGAAAACTTCATCCGCGTCTACCAAAAGATGCATGTGCATGCTTAAAACGCGTTTTCGCACAAATGCGTGCGCGGGTGCTAAAAAGAGCAGCATCGGCATGCTTAGCACGTCGTTTGGTAGAAATCCACGTGCGCGTTCTGTCAAAAGCACCATTTGCATGCACATCTTGTGGTTTTGCGGAAAACTTCATCCGCGTCTACCAAAAGATGCATGTGCATGCTTAAAACGCGTTTTCGCACAAATGCGGGCGCGGGTGCTAAAAAGAGCAGCATCGGCATGCTTAGCACGTCGTTTGGTAGAAATCCACGTGCGCGTTCTGCCAAAAGCACCCTTTGCATCCACATATTGTGGTTTTGCAGAAAACTTCATCCGCGTCTACCAAAAGATGCATGTGCATGCCTAAAACGCGTTTTCGCACAAATCCGTGCGCGGGTGCTAAAAAGAGCAGCATCGGCATGCTTAGCACGTCGTTTGGTAGAAATCCACGTGCGCGTTCTGCAAAAAGCACCATTTGCATGCACATCTTGTGGTTTTGCAGAAAACTTCATCCGCGTCTACCAAAAGATGCATGTGCATGCTTAAAACGCGTTTTCGCACAAATGCGTGCGCGGGTGCTAAAAAGAGCAGCATCGGCATGCTTAGCACGTCGTTTGGTAGAAATCCAAGTGCGCGTTCTGCCAAAAGCACCATTTGCATGCACATCTTGTGGTTTTGCAGAAAACTTCATCCGCGTCTACCAAAAGATGCATGTGCATGCTTAAAACGCGTTTTCGCACAAATCCGTGCGCGGGTGCTAAAAAGAGCAGCATCGGCAAGCTTAGCATGTCGTTTGGTAGAAATCCACGTGCGCGTTCTGCAAAAAGCACCATTTGCATGCACATCTTGTGGTTTTGCAGAAAACTTCATCCGCGTCTACCAAAAGATGCATGTGCATGCTTAAAACGCGTTTTCGCACAAATGCGTGCGCGGGTGCTAAAAAGAGCAGCATCGGCATGCTTAGCACGTCGTTTGGTAGAAATCCACGTACGCGTTCTGCAAAAAGCACCATTTGCATGCACATCTTGTGGTTTTGCAGAAAACTTCATCCGCGTCTACCAAAAGATGCATGTGCATGCTTAAAACGCGTTTTCGCACAAATGCGTGCGCGGGTGCTAAAAAAAGCAGCATCGGCATGCTTAGCACGTCGTTTGGTAGAAATCCACGTGCGCGTTCTGCCAAAAGCACCATTTGCATGCACATCTTGTGGTTTTGCAGAAAACTTCATCCGCGTCTACCAAAAGATGCATGTGCATGCTTAAAACGCGTTTTCGCACAAATCCGTGCGCGGGTGCTAAAAAGAGCAGCATCGGCATGCTTAGCACGTCGTTTGGTAGAAATCCACGTGCGCGTTCTGCAAAAAGCACCATTTGCATGCACATCTTGTGGTTTTGCAGAAAACTTCATCCGCGTCTACCAAAAGATGCATGTGCATGCTTAAAACGCGTTTTCGCACAAATGCGTGCGCGGGTGCTAAAAAGAGCAGCATCGGCATGCTTAGCACGTCGTTTGGTAGAAATCCACGTGCGCGTTCTGCCAAAATAACCATTTGCATGCACATCTTGTGGTTTTGCAGAAAACTTCATCCGCGTCTACCAAAAGATGCATGTGCATGCTTAAAACGCGTTTTCGCACAAATCCGTGCGCGGGTGCTAAAAAGAGCAGCATCGGCATGCTTAGCACGTCGTTTGGTAGAAATCCACGTGCGCGTTCTGCAAAAAGCACCATTTGCATGCACATCTTGTGGTTTTGCAGAAAACTTCATCCGCGTCTACCAAAAGATGCATGTGCATGCTTAAAACGCGTTTTCGCACAAATGCGTGCGCGGGTGCTAAAAAGAGCAGCATCGGCATGCTTAGCACGTCGTTTGGTAGAAATCCACGAGCGCGTTCTGCAAAAAGCACCATTTGCATGCACATCTTGTGGTTTTGCAGAAAACTTCATCCGCGTCTACCAAAAGATGCATGTGCATGCTTAAAACGCGTTTTCGCACAAATGCGTGCGCGGGTGCTAAAAAGAGCAGCATCGGCATGCTTAGCACGTCGTTTGGTAGAAATCCACGTGCGCGTTCTGCCAAAAGCACCATTTGCATGCACATCTTGTGGTTTTGCAGAAAACTTCATCCGCGTCTACCAAAAGATGCATGTGCATGCTTAAAAACGCGTTTTCGCACAAATCCGTGCGCGGGTGCTAAAAAGAGCAGCATCGGCATGCTTAGCACGTCGTTTGGTAGAAATCCACGTGCGCGTTCTGCAAAAAGCACCATTTGCATGCACATCTTGTGGTTTTGCAGAAAACTTCATCCGCGCTACCAAAAGATGCATGTGCATGCTTAAAACGCGTTTTCGCACAAATCCGTGCGCGGGTGCTAAAAAGAGCAGCATCGGCATGCTTAGCACGTCGTTTGGTAGAAATCTACGTGCGCGTTCTGCCAAAAGCACCATTTGCATGCACATCTTGTGGTTTTGCAGAAAACTTCATCCGCGTCTACCAAAAGATGCATGTGCATGCTTAAAACGCGTTTTCGATCAAATCCGTGCGCGGGTGCAAAAAAAAAAAAGCGCAGCATCGGCATGCTTAGCACGTCGTTTGGTAGAAATCCACGTGCGCGTTCTGCAAAAAGCACCATTTGCATGCACATCTTGTGGTTTTACAGAAAACTTCATCCGCGTCTACCAAAAGATGCATGTGCATGCTTAAAACGCGTTTTCGCACAAATGCGTGCGCGGGTGCTAAAAAGAGCAGCATCGGCATGCTTAGCACGTCGTTTGGTAGAAATCCACGTGCGCGTTCTGCCAAAAGCCCCATTTGCATGCACATCTTGTGGTTTTGCAGAAAACTTCATCCGCGTCTACCAAAAGATGCATGTGCATGCTTAGAACGCGTTTTCGCACAAATGCGTGCGCGGGTGCTAAAAAGAGCAGCATCGGCATGCTTAGCACGTCGTTTGGTAGAAATCCACGTGCGCGTTCTGCAAAAAGCACCATTTGCATGCACATCTTGTGGTTTTGCAGAAAACTTCATCCGCGTCTACCAAAAGATGCATGTGCATGCTTAAAACGCGTTTTCGCACAAATCCGTGCGCGGGTGCTAAAAAGAGCAGCATCGGCAAGCTTAGCACGTCGTTTGGTAGAAAGCCAAGTGCGCGTTCTGCAAAAAGCACCATTTGCATGCACATCTTGTGGTTTTGCAGAAAACTTCATCCGCGTCTACCAAAAGATGCATGTGCATGCTTAAAACGCGTTTTCGCACAAATGCGTGCGCGGGTGCTAAAAAGAGCAGCATCGGCATGCTTAGCACGTCGTTTGGTAGAAATCCACGTGCGCGTTCTGCAAAAAGCACCATTTGCATGCACATCTTGTGGTTTTGCAGAAAACTTCATCCGCGTCTACCAAAAGATGCATGTGCATGCTTAAAACGCGTTTTCGCACAAATGCGTGCGCGGGTGCTGAAAAGAGCAGCATCGGCATGCTCAGCACGTCGTTTGGTAGAAATCCACGTGCGCGTTCTGCCAAAAGCACCATTTGCATGCACATCTTGTGGTTTTGCAGAAAACTTCATCCGCGTCTACCAAAAGATGCATGTGCATGCTTAAAACGCGTTTTCGCACAAATCCGTGCGCGGGTGCTAAAAAGAGCAGCATCGGCATGCTTAGCACGTCGTTTGGTAGAAATCCACGTGCGCGTTCTGCAAAAAGCACCATTTGCATGCACATCTTGTGGTTTTGCAGAAAACTTCATCCGCGTCTACCAAAAGATGCATATGCATGCTTAAAACGCGTTTTCGCACAAATGCGTGCGCGGGTGCTAAAAAGAGCAGCATCGGCATGCTTAGCACGTCGTTTGGTAGAAATCGACGAGCGCGTTCTGCAAAAAGCACCATTTGCATGCACATCTTGTGGTTTTGCAGAAAACTTCATCCGCGTCTACCAAAAGATGCATGTGCATGCTTAAAACGCGTTTTCGCACAAATGCGTGCGCGGGTGCTAAAAAGAGCAGCATCGGCATGCTTAGCACGTCGTTTGGTAGAAATCCACGTGCGCGTTCTGCCAAAAGCACCATTTGCATGCACATCTTGTGGTTTTGCAGAAAACTTCATCCGCGTCTACCAAAAGATGCATGTGCATGCTTAAAACGCGTTTTCGCACAAATCCGTGCGCGGGTGCTAAAAAGAGCAGCATCGGCATGCTTAGCACGTCGTTTGGTAGAAATCCACGTGCGCGTTCTGCAAAAAGCACCATTTGCAGCACATCTTGTGGTTTTGCAGAAAACTTCATCCGCGTCTACCAAAAGATGCATGTACATGCTTAAAACGCGTTTTCGCACAAATGCGTGCGCGGGTGCTAAAAAGAGCAGCATCGGCATGCTTAGCACGTCGTTTGGTAGAAATCCACGCGCGCGTTCTGCCAAAAGCACCATTTGCATGCACATCTTGTGGTTTTGCAGAAAACTTCATCCGCGTCTACCAAAAGATGCATGTGCATGCTTAAAACGCGTTTTCGCACAAATGCGTGCGCGGGTGCTGAAAAGAGCAGCATCGGCATGCTTAGCACGTCGTTTGGTAGAAATCCACGTGCGCGTTCTGCCAAAAGCACCATTTGCATGCACATCTTGTGGTTTTGCAGAAAACTTCATCCGCGTCTACCAAAAGATGCATGTGCATGCTTAAAACGCGTTTTCGCACAAATCCGTGCGCGGGTGCTAAAAAGAGCAGCATCGGCATGCTTAGCACGTCGTTTGGTAGAAATCCACGTGCGCGTTCTGCAAAAAGCACCATTTGCATGCACATCTTGTGGTTTTGCAGAAAACTTCATCCGCGTCTACCAAAAGATGCATATGCATGCTTAAAACGCGTTTTCGCACAAATGCGTGCGCGGGTGCTAAAAAGAGCAGCATCGGCATGCTTAGCACGTCGTTTGGTAGAAATCGACGAGCGCGTTCTGCAAAAAGCACCATTTGCATGCACATCTTGTGGTTTTGCAGAAAACTTCATCCGCGTCTACCAAAAGATGCATGTGCATGCTTAAAACGCGTTTTCGCACAAATGCGTGCGCGGGTGCTAAAAAGAGCAGCATCGGCATGCTTAGCACGTCGTTTGGTAGAAATCCACGTGCGCGTTCTGCCAAAAGCACCATTTGCATGCACATCTTGTGGTTTTGCAGAAAACTTCATCCGCGTCTACCAAAAGATGCATGTGCATGCTTAAAACGCGTTTTCGCACAAATCCGTGCGCGGGTGCTAAAAAGAGCAGCATCGGCATGCTTAGCACGTCGTTTGGTAGAAATCCACGTGCGCGTTCTGCAAAAAGCACCATTTGCAGCACATCTTGTGGTTTTGCAGAAAACTTCATCCGCGTCTACCAAAAGATGCATGTACATGCTTAAAACGCGTTTTCGCACAAATGCGTGCGCGGGTGCTAAAAAGAGCAGCATCGGCATGCTTAGCACGTCGTTTGGTAGAAATCTACGTGCGCGTTCTGCCAAAAGCACCATTTGCATGCACATCTTGTGGTTTTGCAGAAAACTTCATCCGCGTCTACCAAAAGATGCATGTGCATGCTTAAAACGCGTTTTCGCACAAATCCGTGCGCGGGTGCAAAAAAAAAAAAAAGCGCAGCATCGGCATGCTTAGCACGTCGTTTGGTAGAAATCCACGTGCGCGTTCTGCAAAAAGCACCATTTGCATGCACATCTTGTGGTTTTACAGAAAACTTCATCCGCGTCTACCAAAAGATGCATGTGCATGCTTAAAACGCGTTTTCGCACAAATGCGTGCGCGGGTGCTAAAAAGAGCAGCATCGGCATGCTTAGCACGTCGTTTGGTAGAAATCCACGTGCGCGTTCTGCCAAAAGCCCCATTTGCATGCACATCTTGTGGTTTTGCAGAAAACTTCATCCGCGTCTACCAAAAGATGCATGTGCATGCTTAGAACGCGTTTTAGCACAAATGCGTGCGCGGGTGCTAAAAAGAGCAGCATCGGCATGCTTAGCACGTCGTTTGGTAGAAATCCACGTGCGCGTTCTGCAAAAAGCACCATTTGCATGCACATCTTGTGGTTTTGCAGAAAACTTCATCCGCGTCTACCAAAAGATGCATGTGCATGCTTAAAACGCGTTTTCGCACAAATCCGTGCGCGGGTGCTAAAAAGAGCAGCATCGGCAAGCTTAGCACGTCGTTTGGTAGAAAGCCAAGTGCGCGTTCTGCAAAAAGCACCATTTGCATGCACATCTTGTGGTTTTGCAGAAAACTTCATCCGCGTCTACCAAAAGATGCATGTGCATGCTTAAAACGCGTTTTCGCACAAATGCGTGCGCGGGTGCTAAAAAGAGCAGCATCGGCATGCTTAGCACGTCGTTTGGTAGAAATCCACGTGCGCGTTCTGCAAAAAGCACCATTTGCATGCACATCTTGTGGTTTTGCAGAAAACTTCATCCGCGTCTACCAAAAGATGCATGTGCATGCTTAAAACGCGTTTTCGCACAAATGCGTGCGCGGGTGCTGAAAAGAGCAGCATCGGCATGCTCAGCACGTCGTTTGGTAGAAATCCACGTGCGCGTTCTGCCAAAAGCACCATTTGCATGCACATCTTGTGGTTTTGCAGAAAACTTCATCCGCGTCTACCAAAAGATGCATGTGCATGCTTAAAACGCGTTTTCGCACAAATCCGTGCGCGGGTGCTAAAAAGAGCAGCATCGGCATGCTTAGCACGTCGTTTGGTAGAAATCCACGTGCGCGTTCTGCAAAAAGCACCATTTGCAATCTGTCTCGCGTGTG
>NW_027315172.1:0-59663 GCF_023375885.2 Dermacentor andersoni | reverse complement strand
AAAAAGAGCAAGCATCGGCATGCTTAGCACGTTGTTTGGTAGAAATCCACGTGCGCGTTCTGCGAAAAGCACTATTTGCATGCACATCTTGTGGTTTTGCAGAAAACTTCAATCTCGTCTACCAAAAGATGCATGTGCATGCTTAAAACGCGTTTTCGCACAAATCCGTGCGCGGGTGCTAAAAAGAGCAGCATCGGCATGCTTAGCACGTCGTTTGGTAGAAATCCACGTGCGCGTTCTGCCAAAAGCACCATTTGCATGCACATCTTGTGGTTTTTGCAGAAAACTTCATCCGCGTCTACCAAAAGATGCATGTGCATGCTTAAAACGCGTTTTTGCGCGAATCCCGTGCGCGGGTGCTAAAAAGAGCAGCATCGGCATGCTTAGCACGTCGTTTGGTAGAAATCCACGTGCGCGTTCTCCCAAAAGCACCATTTGCATGCACATCTTGTGGTTTTGCAGAAAACTTCAATCTCGTCTACCAAAAGATGCATGTGCATGCTTAAAACGCGTTTTCGCACGAATCCGTGCGCGGGGTGCTAAAAAGAGCAGCATCGGCATGCTGAGCACGTTGTTTGGTAGAAATCCACGTGCGCGTTCTGCGAAAAGCACCATTTGCATGCACATCTTGTGGTTTTGCAGAAAACTTCAATCTCGTCTACCAAAAGATGTATGTGCATGCCTAAAACGCGTTTTCGCACGAATCCGTGCGCGGGTGCTAAAAAGAGCAGCATCGGCATGCTTAGCACGTTGTTTGGTAGAAATCCACGTGCGCGTTCTGCGAAAAGCACCATTTGCATGCACATCTTGTGGTTTTGCAGAAAACTTCAATCTCGTCTACCAAAAGATGCATGTGCATGCTTAAAACGCGTTTTCGCACGAATCCGTGCGCGGGTGCTAAAAAGAGCAGCATCGGCATGCTTAGCACGTTGTTTGGTAGAAATCCACGTGCGCGTTCTGCGAAAAGCACCATTTGCATGCATATCTTGTGGTTTTGCAGAAAACTTCAATCTCGTCTACCAAAAGATGCATGTGCATGCTTAAAACGCGTTTTCGCACGAATCCGTGCGCGGGTGCTAAAAAGAGCAGCATCGGCATGCTTAGCACGTCGTTTGGTAGAAATCCACGTGCGCGTTCTGCCAAAAGCACCATTTGCATGCACATCTTGTGGTTTTGCAGAAAACTTCATCCGCGGTCTACCAAAAGATGCATGTGCATGCTTAAAACGCGTTTTCGCGCGAATCCGTGCGCGGTGCTAAAAAGAGCAGCATCGGCATGCTTAGCACGTCGTTTGGTAGAAATCCACGTGCGCGTTCTGCGAAAAGCACTATTTGCATGCACATCTTGTGGTTTTGCAGAAAACTTCAATCTCGTCTACCAAAAGATGCATGTGCATGCTTAAAACGCGTTTCGCACAAATCCGTGCGCGGGTGCTAAAAAGAGCAGCATCGGCATGCTTAGCACGTCGTTTGATAGAAATCCACGTGCGCGTTCTGCCAAAAGCACCATTTGCATGCACATCTTGTGGTTTTGCAGAAAACTTCATCCGCGTCTACCAAAAGATGCATGTGCATGCTTAAAACGCGTTTTTCGCGCGAATCCGTGCGCGGGTGCTAAAAAGAGCAGCATCGGCATGCTTAGCACGTCGTTTGGTAGAAATCCACGTGCGCGTTCTGCCAAAAGCACCATTTGCATGCACATCTTGTGGTTTTGCAGAAAACTTCAATCTCGTCTACCAAAAGATGCATGTGCATGCTTAAAACGCGTTTTCGCACGAATCCGTGCGCGGGTGCTAAAAAGAGCAGCATCGGCATGCTTAGCACGTTGTTTGGTAGAAATCCACGTGCGCGTTCTGCGAAAAGCACCATTTGCATGCACATCTTGTGGTTTTGCAGAAAACTTCAATCTCGTCTACCAAAAGATGCATGTGCATGCTTAAAACGCGTTTTCGCACAAATCCGTGCGCGGGTGCTAAAAAGAGCAGCATCGCCATGCTTAGCACGTCATTTGGTAGAAATCCACGTGCGCGTTCTGCGAAAAGCACCATTTGCATGCACATCTTGTGGTTTTGCAGAAAACTTCAATCTCGTCTACCAAAAGATGCATGTGCATGCTTAAAACGCGTTTTCGCACGAATCCGTGCGCGGGTGCTAAAAAGAGCAGCATCGGCTATGCTTAGCACGTCGTTTGGTAGTAATCCACGTGCGCGTTCTGCCAAGAGCACCATTTGCATGCACATCTTGTGGTTTTGCAGAAAACTTCATGCGCGTCTACCAAAAGATGCATGTGCATGCTTAAAACGCGTTTTCGCACGAATCCGTGCGCGGGTGCTAAAAAGAGCAGCATCGGCATGCTTAGCACGTTGTTTGGTAGAAATCCACGTGCGCGTTCTGCGAAAAGCACCATTTGCATGCACATCTTGTGGTTTTGCAGAAAACTTCAATCTCGTCTACCAAAAGATGCATGTGCATGCTTAAAACGCGTTTTCGCACAAATCCGTGCGCGGGTGCTAAAAAGAGCAGCATCGGCATGCTTAGCACGTCGTTTGGTAGAAATCCACGTGCGCGTTCTGCCAAGAGCACCATTTGCATGCACATCTTGTGGTTTTGCAGAAAACTTCATCCGCGTCTACCAAAAGATGCATGTGCATGCTTAAAACGCGTTTTCGCACGAATCCGTGCGCGGGTGCTAAAAAGAGCGAGCATCGGCATGCTTAGCACGTCGTTTGGTAGAATTCCACGTGCGCGTTCTGCCAAAAGCACCATTTGCATGCACATCTTGTGGTTTTGCAGAAAACTTCATCCGCGTTTACCAAAAGATGCATGTGCAAGCTTAAAACGCGTTTTCGCACGAATCCGTGCGCGGGTGCTAAAAAGAGCAGCATCGGCTTGCTTAGCACGTTGTTTGGTAGAAATCCACGTGCGCGTTCTGCGAAAAGCACCATTTGCATGCACATCTTGTGGTTTTGCAGAAAACTTCAATCTCGTCTACCAAAAGATGCATGTGCATGCTTAAAACGCGTTTTCGCACAAATCCGTGCGCGGGGTGCTAAAAAGAGCAGCATCGGCATGCTTAGCACGTCGTTTGGTAGAAATCCACGTGCGCGTTCTGCCAAAAGCACCATTTGCATGCACATCTTGTGGTTTTGCAGAAAACTTCATCCGCGTCTACCAAAAGATGCATGTGCATGCTTAAAACGCGTTTTCGCACGAATCCGTGCGCGGGTGCTAAAAAGAGCAGCATCGGCATGCTTAGCACGTTGTTTTGGTAGAAATCCACGTGCGCGTTCTGCGAAAAGCACCATTTGCATGCACATCTTGTGGTTTTGCAGAAAACTTCATCCGCGTCTACGAAAAGATGCATGTGCATGCTTAAAACGCGTTTTCGCACGAATCCGTGCGCGGGTGCTAAAAAGAGCAGCATCGGCATGCTTAGCACGTTGTTTGGTAGAAATCCACGTGCGCGTTCTGCGAAAAGCACTATTTGCATGCACATCTTGTGGTTTTGCAGAAAACTTCAATCTCGTCTACCAAAAGATGCATGTGCATGCTTAAAACGCGTTTTCGCATAAATCCGTGCGCGGGTGCTAAAAAGAGCAGCATCGGCATGCTTAGCACGTCGTTTGGTAGAAATCCACGTGCGCGTTCTGCCAAAAGCACCATTTGCATGCACATCTTGTGGTTTTGCAGAAAACTTCATCCGCGTCTACCAAAAGATGCATGTGCATGCTTAAAACGCGTTTTCGCGCGAATCCGTGCGCGGGTGCTAAAAAGAGCAGCATCGGCATGCTTAGCACGTCGTTTGGTAGAAATCCACGTGCGCGTTCTGCCAAAAGCACCATTTGCATTCACATCTTGTGGTTTTGCAGAAAACTTCAATCTCGTCTACCAAAAGATGCATGTGCATGCTTAAAACGCGTTTTCGCACGAATCCGTGCGCGGGTGCTAAAAAGAGCAGCATCGGCATGCTGAGCACGTTGTTTGGTAGAAATCCACGTGCGCGTTCTGCCAAAAGCACCATTTGCATTCACATCTTGTGGTTTTGCAGAAAACTTCAATCTCGTCTACCAAAAGATGCATGTGCATGCTTAAAACGCGTTTTCGCACGAATCCGTGCGCGGGGTGCTAAAAAGAGCAGCATCGGCATGCTGAGCACGTTGTTTGGTAGAAATCCACGTGCGCGTTCTGCGAAAAGCACCATTTGCATGCACATCTTGTGGTTTTGCAGAAAAATTCAATCTCGTCTACCAAAAGATGCATGTGCATGCTTAAAACGCGTTTTCGCACGAATCCGTGCGCGGGTGCTAAAAAGAGCAGCATCGGCATGCTTAGCACGTTGTTTGGTAGAAATCCACGTGCGCGTTCTGCGAAAAGCACCATTTGCATGCACATCTTGTGGTTTTGCAGAAAACTTCAATCTCGTCTACCAAAAGATGCATGTGCATGCTTAAAACGCGTTTTCGCACAATCCGTGCGCGGGTGCTAAAAAGAGCAGCATCGGCATGCTTAGCACGTTGTTTGGTAGAAATCCACGTGGGCGTTCTGCGAAAAGCACCATTTGCATGCACCTCTTGTGGTTTTGCAGAAAACTTCAATCTCGTCTACCAAAAGATGCATGTGCATGCTTAAAACGCGTTTTCGCACGAATCCGTGCGCGGGTGCTAAAAAGAGCAGCATCGGCATGCTTAGCACGTTGTTTAGTAGAAATCCATGTGCGCGTTCTGCGAAAAGCACCATTTGCATGCACATATTGTGGTTTTGCAGAAAACTTCAATCTCGTCTACCAAAAGATGCATGTGCATGCTTAAAACGCGTTTTCGCACGAATCCGTGCGCGGGTGCTAAAAAGAGCAGCATCGGCATGCTTAGCACGTTGTTTGGTAGAAATCCACGTGCGCGTTCTGCGAAAAGCACCATTTGCATGCACATTTTGTGGTTTTGCAGAAAACTTCAATCTCGTCTACCAAAAGATGCATGTGCATGCTTAAAACGCGTTTTTCGCACGAATCCGTGCGCGGGTGCTAAAAAGAGCAGCATCGGCATGCTTAGCACGTTGTTTGGTAGAAATCCACGTGCGCGTTCTGCGAAAAGCACCATTTGCATGCACATCTTGTGGTTTTGCAGAAAACTTCAATCTCGTCTACCAAAAGATGCATGTGCATGCTTAAAACGCGTTTTCGCACAAATCCGTGTGCGGGGTGCTAAAAAGAGCAGCATCGCCATGCTTAGCACGTCGTTTGGTAGAAATCCACGTGCGCGTTCTGCCAAAAGCACCATTTGCATGCACATCTTGTGGTTTTGCAGAAAACTTCATCCGCGTCTACCAAAAGATACATGTGCATGCTTAAAACGCGTTTTCGCGCGAATCCGTGCGCGGGTGCTAAAAAGAGCAGCATCGGCATGCTTAGCACGTCGTTTGGTAGAAATCCACGTGCGCGTTCTGCCAAAAGCACCATTTGCATGCACATCTTGTGGTTTTGCAGAAAACTTCAATCTCGTCTACCAAAAGATGCATGTGCATGCTTTAAAACGCGTTTTCGCACGAATCCGTGCGCGGGGTGCTAAAAAGAGCAGCATCGGCATGCTTAGCACGTTGTTTGGTAGAAATCCACGTGCGCGTTCTGCGAAAAGCACCATTTGCATGCACATATTGTGGTTTTGCAGAAAACTTCAATCTCGTCTACCAAAAGATGCATGTGCATGCTTAAAACGCGTTTTCGCACGAATCCGTGCGCGGGTGCTAAAAAGAGCAGCATCGGCATGCTTAGCACGTTGTTTGGTAGAAATCCACGTGCGCGTTCTGCGAAAAAGCACCATTTGCATGCACATCTTGTGGTTTTGCAGAAAACTTCAATCTCGTCTACCAAAAGATGCATGTGCATGCCTAAAACGCGTTTTTCGCACAAATCCGTGCGCGGGTGCTAAAAAGAGCAGCATCGGCATGCTTAGCACGTTGTTTGGTAGAAATCCACGTGGGCGTTCTGCGAAAAGCACCATTTGCATGCACATCTTGTGGTTTTGCAGAAAACTTCAATCTCGTCTACCAAAAGATGCATGTGCATGCTTAAAACGCGTTTTCACACAAATCCGTGCGCGGGTGCTAAAAAGAGCAGCATCGGCTATGCTTAGCACGTCGTTTGGTAGAAATCCACGTGCGCGTTCTGCCAAAAGCACCATTTGCATGCACATCTTGTGGTTTTGCAGAAAAACTTCATCCGCGTTTACCAAAAGATGCATGTGCAAGCTTAAAACGCGTTTTCGCACGAATCCGTGCGCGGGTGCTAAAAAGAGCAGCATCGGCTTGCTTAGCACGTTGTTTGGTAGAAATCCACGTGCGCGTTCTGCGAAAAGCACCATTTGCATGCACATCTTGTGGTTTTGCAGAAAACTTCATCTCGTCTACCAAAAGATGCATGTGCATGCTTAAAACGCGTTTTCGCACAAATCCGTGCGCGGGTGCTAAAAAGAGCAGCATCGGCATGCTTAGCACGTCGTTTGGTAGAAATCCACGTGCGCGTTCTGCCAAAAGCACCATTTGCATGCACATCTTGTGGTTTTGCAGAAAACTTCATCCGCGTCTACCAAAAGATGCATGTGCATGCTTAAAACGCGTTTTCGCACGAATCCGTGCGCGGGTGCTAAAAAGAGCAGCATCGGCATGCTTAGCACGTTGTTTGGTAGAAATCCACGTGCGCGTTCTGCGAAAAGCACCATTTGCATGCACATCTTGTGGTTTTGCAGAAAACTTCAATCTCGTCTACCAAAAGATGCATGTGCATGCTTAAAACGCGTTTTCGCACGAATCCGTGCGCGGGTGCTAAAAAGAGCAGCATCGGCATGCTTAGCACGTTGTTTGGTAGAAATCCACGTGCGCGTTCTGCGAAAAGCACCATTTGCATGCACATCTTGTGGTTTTGCAGAAAACTTCAATCTCGTCTACCAAAAGATGCATGTGCATGCTTAAAACGCGTTTTCGCACGAATCCGTGCGCGGGTGCTAAAAAGAGCATCATCGGCATGCTTAGCACGTTGTTTGGTAGAAATCCACGTGCGCGTTCTGCGAAAAGCACCATTTGCATGCACATCTTGTGGTTTTGCAGAAAACTTCAATCTCGTCTACCAAAAGATGCATGTGCATGCCTAAAACGCGTTTTCGCACAAATCCGTGCGCGGGTGCTAAAAAGAGCAGCAGCATCGGCATGCTTAGCACGTTGTTTGGTAGAAATCCACGTGGGCGTTCTGCGAAAAGCACCATTTGCATGCACATCTTGTGGTTTTGCAGAAAACTTCAATCTCGTCTACCAAAAGATGCATGTGCATGCTTAAAACGCGTTTTCGCACAAATCCGTGCGCGGGTGCTAAAAAGAGCAGCATCGGCATGCTTAGCACGTCGTTTGGTAGAAATCCACGTGCGCGTTCTGCCAAAAGCACCATTTGCATGCACATCTTGTGGTTTTGCAGAAAACTTCATCCGCGTTTACCAAAAGATGCATGTGCAAGCTTAAAACGCGTTTTCGCACGAATCCGTGCGCGGGTGCTAAAAAGAGCAGCATCGGCTTGCTTAGCACGTTGTTTGGTAGAAATCCACGTGCGCGTTCTGCGAAAAGCACCATTTGCATGCACATCTTGTGGTTTTGCAGAAAACTTCAATCTCGTCTACCAAAAGATGCATGTGCATGCTTAAAACGCGTTTTCGCACAAATCCGTGCGCGGGGTGCTAAAAAGAGCAGCATCGGCATGCTTAGCACGTCGTTTGGTAGAAATCCACGTGCGCGTTCTGCCAAAAGCACCATTTGCATGCACATCTTGTGGTTTTGCAGAAAAAACTTCATCCGCGTCTACCAAAAGATGCATGTGCATGCTTAAAACGCGTTTTCGCACGAATCCGTGCGCGGGTGCTAAAAAGAGCAGCATCGGCATGCTTAGCACGTTTTTTGGTAGAAATCCACGTGCGCGTTCTGCGAAAAGCACCATTTGCATGCACATCTTGTGGTTTTGCAGAAAACTTCATCCGCGTCTACCAAAAGATGCATGTGCATGCTTAAAACGCGTTTTCGCACGAATCCGTGCGCGGGTGCTAAAAAGAGCAGCATCGGCATGCTTAGCACGTTGTTTGGTAGAAATCCACGTGCGCGTTCTGCGAAAAGCACTATTTGCATGCACATCTTGTGGTTTTGCAGAAAACTTCAATCTCGTCTACCAAAAGATGCATGTGCATGCTTAAAACGCGTTTTCGCACAAATCCGTGCGCGGGTGCTAAAAAGAGCAGCATCGGCATGCTTAGCACGTCGTTTTGGTAGAAATCCACGTGCGCGTTCTGCCAAAAGCACCATTTGCATGCACATCTTGTGGTTTTGCAGAAAACTTCATCCGCGTTTACCAAAAGATGCATGTGCAAGCTTAAAACGCGTTTTTCGCACGAATCCGTGCGCGGGTGCTAAAAAGAGCAGCATCGGCTTGCTTAGCACGTTTGTTTGGTAGAAATCCACGTGCGCGTTCTGCGAAAAGCACCATTTGCATGCACATCTTGTGGTTTTGCAGAAAACTTCAATCTGCGTCTACCAAAAGATGCATGTGCATGCTTAAAACGCGTTTTCGCACAAATCCGTGCGCGGGGTGCTAAAAAGAGCAGCATCGGCATGCTTAGCACGTCGTTTGGTAGAAATCCACGTGCGCGTTCTGCCGAAAAGCACCATTTGCATGCACATCTTGTGGTTTTGCAGAAAACTTCATCCGCGTCTACCAAAAGATGCATGTGCATGCTTAAAACGCGTTTTCGCACGAATCCGTGCGCGGGTGCTAAAAAGAGCAGCATCGGCATGCTTAGCACGTTGTTTGGTAGAAATCCACGTGCGCGCGTTCTGCGAAAAGCACCATTTGCATGCACATCTTGTGGTTTTGCAGAAAACTTCATCCGCGTCTACCAAAAGATGCATGTGCATGCTTAAAACGCGTTTTCGCACGAATCCGTGCGCGGGTGCTAAAAAAGAGCAGCATCGGCATGCTTAGCACGTTGTTTGGTAGAAATCCACGTGCGCGTTCTGCGAAAAGCACTATTTGCATGCACATCTTGTGGTTTTGCAGAAAACTTCAAATCTCGTCTACCAAAAGATGCATGTGCATGCTTAAAACGCGTTTTCGCACAAATCCGTGCGCGGGTGCTAAAAAGAGCAGCATCGGCATGCTTAGCACGTCGTTTGGTAGAAATCCACGTGCGCGTTCTGCCGAAAAGCACCATTTGCATGCACATCTTGTGGTTTTGCAGAAAACTTCATCCGCGTCTACCAAAAGATGCATGTGCATGCTTAAAACGCGTTTTTCGCTCGAATCCGGCTGCGGTGTGCTAAAAAGAGCAGCATCGGCATGCTTAGCACGTCGTTTGGTAGAAATCCACGTGCGCGTTCTGCCAAAAGCACCATTTGCATTCACATCTTGTGGTTTTGCAGAAAACTTCAATCTCGTCTACCAAAAGATGCATGTGCATGCTTAAAACGCGTTTTCGCACGAATCCGTGCGCGGGTGCTAAAAAGAGCAGCATCGGCATGCTGAGCACGTTGTTTGGTAGAAATCCACGTGCGCGTTCTGCGAAAAGCACCATTTGCGTGCACATCTTGTGGTTTTGCAGAAAACTTCAATCTCGTCTACCAAAAGATGCATGTGCATGCTTAAAACGCGTTTTCGCACGAATCCGTGCGCGGGTGCTAAAAAGCAGCATCGGCATGCTTAGCACGTTGTTTGGTAGAAATCCACGTGCGCGTTCTGCGAAAAGCACCATTTGCATGCACATCTTGTGGTTTTGCAGAAAACTTCAATCTCGTCTACCAAAAGATGCATGTGCATGCTTAAAACGCGTTTCGCACGAATCCGTGCGCGGGTGCTAAAAAGAGCAGCATCGGCATGCTTAGCACGTTGTTTGGTAGAAATCCACGTGCGCGTTCTGCGAAAAGCACCATTTGCATGCACATCTTGTGGTTTTGCAGAAAACTTCAATCTCGTCTACCAAAAGATGCATGTGCATGCTTAAAACGCGTTTTCGCACGAATCCGTGCGCGGGTGCTAAAAAGAGCAGCATCGGCATGCTTAGCACGTTGTTTGGTAGAAAATCCACGTGGGCGTTCTGCGAAAAGCACCATTTGCATGCACATCTTGTGGTTTTGCAGAAAACTTCAATCTCGTCTACCAAAAGATGCATGTGCATGCTTAAAACGCGTTTTCGCACGAATCCGTGCGCGGGTGCTAAAAAGAGCAGCATCGGCATGCTTAGCACGTTGTTTGGTAGAAATCCACGTGCGCGTTCTGCGAAAAGCACCATTTGCATGCACATATTGTGGTTTTGCAGAAAACTTCAATCTCGTCTACCAAAAGATGCATGTGCATGCTTAAAACGCGTTTTCGACGAATCCGTGCGCGGGTGCTAAAAAGAGCAGCATCGGCATGCTTAGCACGTTGTTTGTAAGAAATCCACGTGCGCGTTCTGCGAAAAAGCACCATTTGCATGCACATCTTGTGGTTTTGCAGAAAACTTCAATCTCGTCTACCAAAAGATGCATGTGCATGCTTAAAACGCGTTTTCGCACGAATCCGTGCGCGGGTGCTAAAAAGAGCAGCATCGGCATGCTTAGCACGTTGTTTGGTAGAAATCCACGTGCGCGTTCTGCGAAAAGCACCATTTGCATGCACATCTTGTGGTTTTGCAGAAAACTTCAATCTCGTCTACCAAAAGATGCATGTGCATGCTTAAAACGCGTTTTTCGCACAAATCCGTGCTGCGGGTGCTAAAAAGAGCAGCATCGCCATGCTTAGCACGTCGTTTGGTAGAAATCCACTGTGCGCGTTCTGCCAAAAGCACCATTTGCATGCACATCTTGTGGTTTTGCAGAAAACTTCATCCGCGTCTACCAAAAGATGCATGTGCATGCTTAAAACGCGGTTTTCGCGCGAATCCGTGCTCGGGTGCTAAAAAGAGCAGCATCGGCATGCTTAGCACGTCGTTTGGTAGAAATCCACGTGCGCGTTCTGCCAAAAGCACCATTTGCATGCACATCTTGTGGTTTTGCAGAAAACTTCAATCTCGTCTACCAAAAGATGCATGTGCATGCTTAAAACCGCGTTTTCGCACGAATCCGTGCGGCGGTGCTAAAAAGAGCAGCATCGGCATGCTTAGCACGTTGTTTGGTAGAAATCCACGTGCGCGTTCTGCGAAAAGCACCATTTGCATGCACATCTTGTGGTTTTTGCAGAAAACTTCAATCTCGTCTACCAAAAGATGCATGTGCATGCTTAAAACGCTGTTTCGCACGAATCCGTGCGCGGTGCTAAAAAGAGCAGCATCGGCATGCTTAGCACGTTGTTTGGTAGAAATCCACGTGCGCGTTCTGCGAAAAGCACCATTTGCATGCACATCTTGTGGATTTTGCAGAAAACTTCAATCTCGTTCTACCAAAAGATGCATGTGCATGCTTAAAACGCGTTTTCGCACAAATCCGTGCGCGGGTGCTAAAAAGAGCAGCATCGGCATGCTTAGCACGTTGTTTGGTAAGAAATCCACGTGGGCGTTCTGCCGAAAAGCACCATTTGCATGCACATCTTGTGGTTTTGCAGAAAACTTCAATCTCGTCTACCAAAAGATGCATGTGCATGCTTAAAACGCGTTTTTCGCACAAATCCGTGCGCGGGTGCTAAAAAGAGCAGCATCGGCATGCTTAGCACGTCGTTTGGTAGAAATCCACGTGCGCGTTCTGCCAAAAGCACCATTTGCATGCACATCTTGTGGTTTTGCAGAAAACTTCATCCTCGTCTACCAAAAGATGCATGTGCATGCTTAAAACGCGTTTTCGCAGCGAATCCGTGCGCGGGTGCTAAAAAGAGCAGCATCGGCATGCTTAGCACGTCGTTTGGTAGAAATCCACGTGCGCGTTCTGCCAAAAGCACCATTTGCATTCACATCTTGTGGTTTTGCAGAAAACTTCAATCTGCGTTCTACCAAAAGATGCTTGTGCATGCTTAAAACGCGTTTTCGCACGAATCCGTGCGCGGGTGCTAAAAAGAGCAGCATCGGCATGCTGAGCACGTTGTTTGGTAGAAATCCACGTGCGCGTTCTGCGAAAAGCACCATTTGCATGCACATCTTGTGGTTTTGCAGAAAAATTCAATCTCGTCTACCAAAAGATGCATGTGCATGTCTTAAAACGCGTTTTTCGCACGAATCCCGTGCGCGGGTGCTAAAAGAGCAGCATCGGCATGCTTAGCACGTTGTTTGGTAGAAATCCACGTGCGCGTTCTGCGAAAAGCACCATTTGCATGCACATCTTGTGGTTTTGCAGAAAACTTCAATCTCGTCTACCAAAAGATGCATGTGCATGCTTAAAACGCGTTTTCGCACGAATCCCGTGCGCGGGTGCTAAAAAAGAGCAGCATCGGCATGCTTAGCACGTTGTTTGGTAGAAATCCACGTGCGCGTTCTGCGAAAAGCACCATTTGCATGCACATCTTGTGGTTTTGCAGAAACTTCAATCTCGTCTACCAAAAGATGCATGTGCATGCTTAAAACGCGTTTTCGCACGAATCCGTGCGCGGGTGCTAAAAAGAGCAGCATCGGCATGCTTAGCACGTTGTTTGGTAGAAATCCACGTGCGCGTTCTGCGAAAAGCACCATTTGCATGCACATCTTGTGGTTTTGCAGAAAACTTCAATCTCGTCTACCAAAAGATGCATGTGCATGCTTAAAACGCGTTTTCGCACAGAATCCGTGCGCGGGGTGCTAAAAAGAGCAGCATCGGCATGCTTAGCACGTTGTTTGGTAGAAATCCACGTGGGCGTTCTGCGAAAAGCACCATTTGCATGCACATCTTGTGGTTTTGCAGAAAACTTCAATCTCGTCTACCAAAAGATGCATGTGCATGCCTTAAAACGCGTTTTCGCACGAATCCGTGCGCGGGTGCTAAAAAGAGCAGCATCGGCGATGCTTAGCACGTCGTTTGGTAGAAATCCACGTGCGCGTTCTGCCAAAAGCACCATTTGCATTGCACATCTTGTGGTTTCTGCAGAAAACTTCAATCTCGTCTACCAAAAAGATGCATGTGCATGCCTAAAACGCGTTTTCGCACAGAATCCGTGCCGGGGTGCTAAAAAGGAGCAGCATCGGCATGCTTAGCACGTTGTTTGGTAGAAATCCACGTGGGCGTTCTGCGAAAAGCACCATTTGCATGCACATCTTGTGGTTTTGCAGAAAACTTCAATCTCGTCTACCAAAAGATGCATGTGCATGCTTAAAACGCGTTTTCGCACGAATCCGTGCGCGGGTGCTAAAAAGAGCAGCATCGGCATGCTTAGCACGTTGTTTTGGTAGAAATCCACGTGCGCGTTCTGCGAAAAGCACCATTTGCATGCACATATTGTGGTTTTGCAGAAAACTTCAATCTCGTCTACCAAAAGATGCATGTGCATGCTTAAAACGCGTTTTCCGCACGAATCCGTGCGCGGGTGCTAAAAAGAGCAGCATCGGCATGCTTAGCACGTTGTTTGGTAGAAATCCACGTGCGCGTTCTGCCAAGAGCACCATTTGCATGCACATCTTGTGGTTTTGCAGAAAACTTCATCCGCGTCTACCAAAAGATGCATGTGCATGCTTAAAACGCGTTTTCGCACGAATCCGTGCGCGGGTGCTAAAAAGAGCAGCATCGGCATGCTTAGCACGTCGTTTGGTAGAAATCCACGTGCGCGTTCTGCCAAAAGCACCATTTGCATGCACATCTTGTGGTTTTGCAGAAAACTTCAATCTCGTCTACCAAAAGATGCATGTGCATGCTTTAAAACGCGTTTTCGCACGAATCCGTGCGCGGGTGCTAAAAAGAGCAGCATCGGCATGCTGAGCACGTTGTTTGGTAGAAATCCACGTGCGCGTTCTGCGAAAAGCACCATTTGCATGCACATATTGTGGGTTTTGCAGAAAACTTCAATCTCGTCTACCAAAAGATGCATGTGCATGCTTAAACGCGTTTTCGCACGAATCCGTGCGCGGGTGCTAAAAAGAGCAGCATCGGCATGCTTAGCACGTTGTTTGGTAGAAATCCACGTGCGCGTTCTGGGAAAAGCACCATTTGCATGCACATCTTGTGGTTTTGCAGAAAACTTCAATCTCGTCTACCAAAAGATGCATGTGCATGCTTAAAACGCGTTTTCGCACAAATCCGTGCGCGGGTGCTAAAAAGAGCAGCATCGGCATGCTTAGCACGTCGTTTGGTAGAAATCCACGTGCGCGTTCTGCCAAGAGCACCATTTGCATGCACATCTTGTGGTTTTGCAGAAAACTTCAATCCGCGTCTACCAAAAGATGCATGTGCATGCTTAAAACGCGTTTTCGCACGAATCCGTGCGGCGGGTGCTAAAAAGAGCAGCATCGGCATGCTTAGCACGTCGTTTGGTAGAAATCCACGTGCGCGTTCTGCCAAAAGCACCATTTGCATGACATCTTGTGGTTTTGCAGAAAACTTCAATCTCGTCTACCAAAAGATGCATGTGCATGCTTAAAAACGCGTTTTCGCACAAATCGTGCGCGGGTGCTAAAAAGAGCAGCATCGGCATGCTTAGCACGTTGTTTGGTAGAAATCCACGTGCGCGTTCTGCCAAAAGCACCATTTGCATGCACATCTTGTGGTTTTGCAGAAAACTTCATCCGCGTCTACCAAAAGTGCATGTGCATGCTTAAAACGCGTTTTCGCGCGAATCCGTGCGCGGGTGCTAAAAAGAGCAGCATCGTCATGCTTAGCAACGTCGTTTGGTAGAAATCCACGTGCGCGTTCTGCCAAAAGCACCATTTGCATGCACATCTTGTGGTTTTGCAGAAAACTTCAATCTCGTCTACCAAAGATGCATGTGCATGCTTAAAACGCGGTTTTCGGCACGAATCCGGGCGCGGGGTGCTAAAAAGAGCAGCATCGCATGCTTAGCACGTTGTTTGGTAGAAAATTCACGTGCGCGTTCTGCGAAAAGCACCATTGCATGCACATCTTGTGGTTTTGCAGAAAACTTCATATCCTCGTCTAACCAAAAGATGCATGTGCATAGCTTAAAACGCGTTTTCGCGACGAATCCGTGCGCGGGGTGCTAAAAAAGAGCAGCATCGGCATGCTTCGCACGTTGTTTGGTAGAAATGCACGTGCGCGTTCTGCGAAAAAGCACCATTTGCATGCACATCTTTGTGGTTTTGCAGAAAACTTCAATCTCGTCTACCAAAAGATGCATGTGCATGCTTAAAACGCGTTTTTCGCACGAATCCGTGCGCGGGTGCTAAAAAGAGCAGCATCGGCATGCTTAGCACGTTGTTTGGTAGAAATCCACGTGCGCGTCCTGCGAAAAGCACCATTTGCATGCACATCTTGGTGGTTTTGCAGAAAACTTCAATCTCGTCTACCAAAAGATGCATGTGCATGCTTTAAAACGCGTTTTCGCACAAATCCGTGCGCGGGGTGCGTAAAAAGAGCAGCATCGGCATGCTTAGCAACGTCGTTTGGTAGAAATCCACGTGGCGCGTTCTGCCAAGAGCACCATTTGCATGCACATCTTGTGGTTTTGCAGAAAACTTCATCCGCGTCTACCAAAAGATGCATGTGCATGCTTAAAACGCGTTTTCGCCACGAATCCGTGCGCGGGTGCTAAAAAGAGCAGCATCGGCATGCTTAGCACGTCGTTGTGTAGAAATCCACGTGCGCGTTCTGCCAAAAGCACCATTTGCATGACATCTTGTGGTTTTGCAGAAAACTTCAATCTCGTCTACCAAAAGATGCATGTGCATGCTTAAAACGCGTTTTCGCACAAATCCGTGCGCGGGTGCTAAAAAGAGCAGCATCGGCATGCTTAGCACGTCGTTTTGTAGAAATCCACGTGCGCGTTCTGCCAAAAGCACCATTTGCATGCACATCTTGTGGTTTTGCAGAAAACTTCATCCGCGTCTACCAAAAAGATGCATGTGCATGCTTAAAACGCGTTTTCTCGCGCGAATCCGGTGCGCGGGTGCTAAAAAGAGCAGCATCGTCATGCTTAGCACGTCGTTTGGGTAGAAATCCACGTGCGCGTTCTGCCAAAAGCACCATTTGCATGCACATCTTGTGGTTTTGCAGAAAACTTCAAGTCTCGTCTACCAAAAGATGCATGTGCATGCTTAAAACGCGTTTTCGCACGAATCCGGGGCGCGGGTGCTAAAAAGAGCAGCATCGGCATGCTTAGCACGTTGGTTTGGTAGAAATCCACGTGCGCGTTCTGCGAAAAGCACCATTTGCATGCACACCTTGTGGTTTTGCAGAAAACTTCAATCTCGTCTACCAAAAGATGCATGTGCATGCTTAAAACGCGTTTTCGCACGAATCCGTGCGCGGGTGCTAAAAAGAGCAGCATCGGCATGCTTAGCACGTTGTTTGGTAGAAATCCACGTGCGCGTTCTGCGAAAAGCACCATTTGCATGCACATCTTGTGCTTTTGCAGAAAACTTCAATCTCGTCCTACCAAAAGATGCATGTGCATGCTTAAAACGCGTTTTCGCATGAATCCGTGCGCGGGTGCTAAAAAGAGCAGCATCGGCATGCTTAGCACGTTGTTTGGTAGAAATCCACGTGCGCGTCCTGCGAAAAGCACCATTTGCATGCACATCTTGTGGTTTTGCAGAAAACTTCAATCTCGTCTACCAAAAGATGCATGTGCATGCTTTAAAACGCGTTTTCGCACGAATCCGTGCGCGGGTGCTAAAAAGAGCAGCATCGGCATGCTTAGCACGTTGTTTGGTAGAAATCCACGTGCGCGTTCTGCGAAAAGCACCATTTGCATGCACATCTTGTGGTTTTGCAGAAAACTTCAATCTCGTCTACCAAAAGATGCATGTGCATGCTTAAAACGCGTTTTCGCACGAATCCGTGCGCGGGTGCTAAAAAGAGCAGCATCGGCATGCTTAGCACGTTGTTTTGGTAGAAATCCACGTGCGCGTTCTGCGAAAAGCACCATTTGCATGCACATCTTGTGGTTTTGCAGAAAACTTCAATCTCGTCTACCAAAAGATGCATGTGCATGCTTAAAACGCGTTTTCGCACGAATCCGTGCGCGGGTGCTAAAAAGAGCAGCATCGGCATGCTTAGCACGTTGTTTGGTAGAAATCCACGTGCGCGTTCTGCGAAAAGCACCATTTGCGTGCACATCTTGTGGTTTTGCAGAAAACTTCATCCGCGTCTACCAAAAGATGCATGTGCATGCTTAAAACGCGTTTTCGCACGAAATCCGTGCGCGGGTGCTAAAAAGAGCATCATCGGCATGGTTAGCACGTTGTTTTGGTAGAAATCCACGTGCGCGTTATGCGAAAAGCACCATTTGCATGCACATCTTGTGGTTTTGCAGAAAACTTCAATCTCGTCTACCAAAAGATGCATGTGCATGCTTAAAACGCGTTTTCGCACAAATCCGTGCGCGAGGTGATAAAAAGAGCAGCATCGGCATGCTTAGCACGTTCGTTTGATAGAAATCCACGTGCGCGTTCTGCCAAGAGCTCCATTTGCATGCACATCTTGTGGTTTGCAGAAAACTTCATCTGCGTCTACCAAAAGATGCATGTGCATGCTTAAAACGCGTTTTCGCACGAATCCTTGCGCGGGTGCTAAAAAGAGCAGCATCGGCATGCTTAGCACGTCGTTTGGTAGAAATCCACGTGCGCGTTCTGCCAAAAAGCACCATTTGCATGCACATCTTGTGGTTTTGCAGAAAACTTCATCCGCGTCTACCAAAAGATGCATGTGCAAGCTTAAAACGCGTTTTCGCAACGAATCCGTGCGCGGGGTGCTAAAAAGAGCAGCATCGGCATGCTTAGCACGTTGTTTTGTAGAAATCCACGTGCGCGTTCCGCGAAAAGCACCATTTGCATGCACATCTTGTGGTTTTGCAGAAAACTTCAATCTCGTCTACCAAAAGATGCATGCTGCATGCCTTAAAACGCGTTTTCGGCACAAATCCGTGCGCGGGTGGCTAAAAAGAGCAGCATCGGCATGCTTAGCACGGTCGTTTGGTAGAAATCCCACGTGCGCGTTTTGCCAAAAGCACCATTTGCATGCACATCTTGTGGGTTTGCAGAAAACTTCATCCGCGTCTACCAAAAGATGCATGTGCATGCTTAAAAACGCGTTTTCGCGCGAATCCGTGCGCGGGTGCTAAAAAGAGCAGCATCGGCAATGCTTAGCACGTTGTTTGGTAGAAATCCACGTGCGCGTTCTGCGAAAAGCACCAGTTGCATGCACATCTTGTGGTTTTGCAGAAAACTTCATCCGCGTCTACCAAAAGATGCATGTGCATGCTTAAAACGCGTTTTCGCACGATCCGTGCGCGGGTGCTAAAAAGAGCATCATCGGCATGCTTAGCACGTTGTTTGGTAGAAATCCACGTGCGCGTTCTGCGAAAAGCACTATTTGCATGCACATCTTGTGGTTTTGCAGAAAACTTCAATCTCGTCTACCAAAAGATGCATGTGCATGCTTAAAACGCGTTTTCGCACAAATCCGTGCGCGGGTGCTAAAAAGAGCAGCATCGGCATGCTTAGCACGTCGTTTGGTAGAAATCCACGTGCGCGTTCTGCCAAAAGCACCATTTGCATGCACATCTTGTGGTTTTGCAGAAAACTTCATCCGCGTCTACCAAAAGATGCATGTGCATGCTTAAAACGCGTTTTCGCGCGAATCCGTGCGCGGGTGCTAAAAAGAGCAGCATCGGCATGCTTAGCACGTCGTTTGGTAGAAATCCACGTGCGCGTTCTGCCAGAAGCACCATTTGCATGCACATCTTGTGGTTTTGCAGAAAACTTCAATCTCGTCTACCAAAAGATGCATGTGCATGCTTAAAACGCGTTTTCGCACGAATCCGTGCGCGGGTGCTAAAAAGAGCAGCATCGGCATGCTGAGCACGTTTGTTTGGTAGAAATCCACGTGCGCGTTCTGCGAAAAGCACCATTTGCATGCACATCTTGTGGTTTTGCAGAAAACTTCAATCTCGTCTACCAAAAGATGCATGTGCATGCTTAAAACGCGTTTTCGCACGAATCCGTGCGCGGGTGCTAAAACCAGCAGCATCGGCATGCTTAGCACGTTGTTTGGTAGAAATCCACGTGCGCGTTCTGCGAAAAGCACCATTTGCATGCACATCTTGTGTGTTTTGCAGAAAACTTCAATCTCGTCTACCAAAAGATGCATGTGCATGATTAAAACGCGTTTTCGCACGAATCCGTGCGCGGGTGCTAAAAAGAGCCGCATCGGCATGCTTCAGCACGTTGTTTGGTAGAAATCCACGTGCGCGTTCTGCGAAAAGCCACCATTTGCATGCACATCTTGTGGTTTTGCAGAAAACTTCAATCTCGTCTTCCAAAAGATGCATGTGCATGCTTAAAACGCGTTTTCGCACAAATCCGTGCGCGGGTGCTAAAAAAGAGCAGCAATCGGCATGCTTAGCACGTTGTTTGGTAGAAATCCACGTGGGCGTTCTGCGAAAAGCACCATTTGCATGCACATCTTGTGGTTTTGCAGAAAACTTCAATCTCGTCTACCAAAAGATGCATGTGCATGCTTAAAACGCGTTTTCGCACGAATCCGTGCGCGGGTGCTAAAAAGAGCAGCATCGGCATGCTTAGCACGTTGTTTGGTAGAAATCCACGTGCGCGTTCTGCGAAAAGCACCATTTGCATGCACATATTGTGGTTTTGCAGAAAACTTCAATCTCGTCTACCAAAAGATGCATGTGCATGCTTAAAACGCGTTTTCGCACAAATCCGTGTGCGGGTGCTAAAAAGAGTCGGCATGCTTAGCACGTCGTTTGGTAGAAATCCACGTGCGCGTTCTGCCAAAAGCACCATTTGCATGCACATCTTGTGGTTTTGCAGAAAACTTCATCCGCGTCTACCAAAAGATGCATGTGCATGCTTAAAACGCGTTTTCGCGCGAATCCGTGCGCGGGTGCTAAAAAGAGCAGCATCGTGATGCTTAGCACGTCGTTTCGTAGAAATCCACGTGCGCGTTCTGCCAAAAGCACCATTTGCATGCACATCTTGTGGTTTTGCAGAAAACTTCAATCTCGTCTACCAAAAGATGCATGTGCATGCTTAAAACGCATTTTCGCACGAATCCGTGCGCGGGTGCTAAAAAGAGCAGCATCGGCATGCTTAGCACGTTGTTTATTAGAAATCCACGTGCGCGTTCTGCGAAAAGCACCATTTGCATGCACATCTTGTGGTTTTGCAGAAAACTTCAATCTCGTCTACCAAAAGATGCATGTGCATGCTTAAAACGCGATTTCGCACGAATCCGTGCGCGGGTGCTAAAAAGAGCAGCATCGGCATGCTTAGCACGTTGTTTGGTAGAAATCCACGTGCGCGTTCTGCCAAAAGCACCATTTGCATGCACATCTTGTGGTTTTGCAGAAAACTTCAATCTCGTCTACCAAAAGATGCATGTGCATGCTTAAAACGCGTTTTCGCACAAATCCGTGCGCGGGTGCTAAAAAGAGCAGCATCGGCATGCTTAGCACGTCGTTTGGTAGAAATCCACGTGCGCGTTCTGCCAAAAGCACCATTTGTATGCACATCTTGTGGTTTTGCAGAAAACTTCATCCGCATCTACCAAAAGATGCATGTGCATGCTTAAAACGCGTTTTCGCACGAATCCGTGCGCGGGTGCTAAAAGAGCAGCATCGGCATGCTTAGCACGTCGTTTGGTAGAAATCCACGTGCGCGTTCTGCCAAGAGCACCATTTGCATGCACATATTGTGGTTTTGCAGAAAACTTCATCTGCGTCTACCAAAAGATGCATGTGCATGCTTAAAACGCGTTTTCGCACGAATCCGTGCGCGGGTGCTAAAAAGAGCAGCATCGGCATGCTTAGCACGTCGTTTGGTAGAAATCCACGTGCGCGTTCTGCCAAAAGCACCATTTGCATGCACATCTTGTGGTTTTGCAGAAAACTTCATCCGCGTCTACCAAAAGATGCATGTGCAAGCTTAAAACGCGTTTTCGCACGAATCCGTGCGCGGGTGCTAAAAAGAGCAGCATCGGCATGCTTAGCACGTTGTTTGGTAGAAATCCACGTGCGCGTTCTGCGAAAAGCACCATTTGCATGCACATCTTGTGGTTTTGCAGAAAACTTCAATCTCGTCTACCAAAAGATGCATGTGCATGCTTAAAACGCGTTTTCGCACAAATCCGTGCGCGGGTGCTAAAAAGAGCAGCATCGGCATGGTTAGCACGTCGTTTGGTAGAAATCCACGTGCGCGTTTTGCCAAAAGCACCATTTGCATGCACATCTTGTGGTTTTGCAGAAAACTTCATCCGCGTCTACCAAAAGATGCATGTGCATGCTTAAAACGCGTTTTCGCGCGAATCCGTGCGCGGGTGCTAAAAAGAGCAGCATCGGCATGCTTAGCACGTCGTTTGGTAGAAATCCATGTGCGCGTTCTGCCAAAAGCACCATTTGCATGCACATCTTGTGGTTTTGCAGAAAACTTCAATCTCGTCTACCAAAAGATGCATGTGCATGCTTAAAACGCGTTTTCGCACGAATCCGTGCGCGGGTGCTAAAAAGAGCAGCATCGGCATGCTTAGCACGTTGTTTGGTTGAAATCCACGTGCGCGTTCTGCGAAAAGCACCATTTGCATGCACATCTTGTGGTTTTGCAGAAAACTTCAATCTCGTCTACCAAAAGATGCATGTGCATGCTTAAAACGCGTTTTCGCACGAATCCGTGCGCGGGTGCTAAAAAGAGCAGTATCGGCATGCTTAGCACGTTGTTTGGTAGAAATCCACGTGCGCGTTCTGCGAAAAGCACCAGTTGCATGCACATCTTGTGGTTTTGCAGAAAACTTCATCCGCGTCTACCAAAAGATGCATGTGCATGCTTAAAACGCGTTTTCGCACGAATCCGTGCGCGGGTGCTAAAAAGAGCATCATCGGCATGCTTAGCACGTTGTTTGGTAGAAATCCACGTGCGCGTTCTGCGAAAAGCACTATTTGCATGCATATCTTGTGGTTTTGCAGAAAACTTCAATCTCGTCTACCAAAAGATGCATGTGCATGCTTAAAACGCGTTTTCGCACAAATCCGTGCGCGGGTGCTAAAAAGAGCAGCATCGGCATGCTTAGCACGTCGTTTGGTAGAAATCCACGTGCGCGTTCTGCCAAAAGCACCATTTGCATGCACATCTTGTGGTTTTGCAGAAAACTTCATCCGCGTCTACCAAAAGATGCATGTGCATGCTTAAAACGCGTTTTCGCGCGAATACGTGCGCGGGTGCTAAAAAGAGCAGCATCGGCATGCTTAGCACGTCGTTTGGTAGAAATCCACGTGCGCGTTCTGCCAGAAGCACCATTTGCATGCACATCTTGTGGTTTTGCAGAAAACTTCAATCTCGTCTACCAAAAGATGCATGTGCATGCTTAAAACGCGTTTTCGCACGAATCCGTGCGCGGGTGCTAAAAAGAGCAGCATCGGCATGCTGAGCACGTTGTTTGGTAGAAATCCACGTGCGCGTTCTGCGAAAAGCACCATTTGCATGCACATCTTGTGGTTTTGCAGAAAACTTCAATCTCGTCTACCAAAAGATGCATGTGCATGCTTAAAACGCGTTTTCGCACGAATCCGTGCGCGGGTGCTAAAACCAGCAGCATCGGCATGCTTAGCACGTTGTTTGGTAGAAATCCACGTGCGCGTTCTGCGAAAAGCACCATTTGCATGCACATCTTGTGGTTTTGCAGAAAACTTCAATCTCGTCTACCAAAAGATGCATGTGCATGATTAAAACGCGTTTTCGCACGAATCCGTGCGCGGGTGCTAAAAAGAGCAGCATCGGCATGCTTAGCACGTTGTTTGGTAGAAATCCACGTGCGCGTTCTGCGAAAAGCACCATTTGCATGCACATCTTGTGGTTTTGCAGAAAACTTCAATCTCGTCTACCAAAAGATGCATGTGCATGCTTAAAACGCGTTTTCGCACAAATCCGTGCGCGGGTGCTAAAAAGAGCAGCATCGGCATGCTTAGCACGTTGTTTGGTAGAAATCCACGTGGGCGTTCTGCGAAAAGCACCATTTGCATGCACATCTTGTGGTTTTGCAGAAAACTTCAATCTCGTCTACCAAAAGATGCATGTGCATGCTTAAAACGCGTTTTCGCACGAATCCGTGCGCGGGTGCTAAAAAGAGCAGCATCGGCATGCTTAGCATGTTGTTTGGTAGAAATCCACGTGCGCGTTCTGCGAAAAGCACCATTTGCATGCACATATTGTGGTTTTGCAGAAAACTTCAATCTCGTCTACCAAAAGATGCATGTGCATGCTTAAAACGCGTTTTCGCACAAATCCGTGCGCGGGTGCTAAAAAGAGCAGCATCGGCATGCTTAGCACGTCGTTTGGTAGAAATCCACGTGCGCGTTCTGCCAAAAGCACCATTTGCATGCACATCTTGTGGTTTTGCAGAAAACTTCATCCGCGTCTACCAAAAGATGCATGTGCATGCTTAAAAACGCGTTTTCGCGCGAATCCGTGCGCGGGTGCTAAAAAGAGCAGCATCGTGATGCTTAGCACGTCGTTTCGTAGAAATCCACGTGCGCGTTCTGCCAAAAGCACCATTTGCATGCACATCTTGTGGTTTTGCAGAAAACTTCAATCTCGTCTACCAAAAGATGCATGTGCATGCTTAAAACGCGTTTTCGCACGAATCCGTGCGCGGGTGCTAAAAAGAGCAGCATCGGCATGCTTAGTACGTTGTTTGGTAGAAATCCACGTGCGCGTTCTGCGAAAAGCACCATTTGCATGCACATCTTGTGGTTTTGCAGAAAACTTCAATCTCGTCTACCAAAAGATGCATGTGCATGCTTAAAACGCGATTTCGCACGAATCCGTGCGCGGGTGCTAAAAAGAGCAGCATCGGCATGCTTAGCACGTTGTTTGGTAGAAATCCACGTGCGCGTTCTGCCAAAAGCACCATTTGCATGCACATCTTGTGGTTTTGCAGAAAACTTCAATCTCGTCTACCAAAAGATGCATGTGCATGCTTCAAACGCGTTTTCTCACGAATCCGTGCGCGGGTGCTAAAAAGAGCAGCATCGGCATGCTTAGCACGTCGTTTGGTAGAAATCCACGTGCGCGTTCTGCCAAAAGCACCATTTGCATGCACATATTGTGGTTTTGCAGAAAACTTCATCCGCGTCTACCAAAAGATGCATGTGCATGCTTAAAACGCGTTTTCGCACGAATCCGTGCGCGGGTGCTAAAAAGAGCAGCATCGGCATGCTTAGCACGTTGTTTGGTAGAAATCCACGTGCGCGTTCTGCGAAAAGCACCATTTGCATGCACATCTTGTGGTTTTGCAGAAAACTTCAATCTCGTCTACCAAAAGATGCATGTGCATGCTTAAAACGCGTTTTCGCACAAATCCGTGCGCGGGTGCTAAAAAGAGCAGCATCGGCATGCTTAGCACGTCGTTTGGTAGAAATCCACGTGCGCGTTCTGCCAAAAGCACCATTTGCATGCACATCTTGTGGTTTTGCAGAAAACTTCATCCGCATCTACCAAAAGATGCATGTGCATGCTTAAAACGCGTTTTTGCGCGAATCCGTGCGCGGGTGCTAAAAAGAGCAGCATCGGCATGCTTAGCACGTCGTTTGGTAGAAATCCACGTGCGCGTTCTGCCAAAAGCACCATTTGCATGCACATCTTGTGGTTTTGCAGAAAACTTCAATCTCGTCTACCAAAAGATGCATGTGCATGCTTAAACGCGTTTTCGCACGAATCCGTGCGCGGGTGCTAAAAAGAGCAGCATCGGCATGCTGAGCACGTTGTTTGGTAGAAATCCACGTGCGCGTTCTGCGAAAAGCACCATTTGCATGCACATCTTGTGGTTTTGCAGAAAACTTCAATCTCGTCTACCAAAAGATGCATGTGCATGCTTAAAACGCGTTTTCGCACGAATCCGTGCGCGGGTGCTAAAAAGAGCAGCATCGGCATGCTTAGCACGTTGTTTGGTAGAAATCCACGTGCGCGTTCTGCCAAAAGCACCATTTGCATGCACATCTTGTGGTTTTGCAGAAAACTTCAATCTCGTCTACCAAAAGATGCATGTGCATGCTTAAAACGCGTTTTCGCACGAATCCGTGGGCGGGGTGCTAAAAAGAGCAGCATCGGCATGCTTAGCACGTTGTTTGGTAGAAATCCACGTGCGCGTTCTGCCAAAAGCACCATTTGCATGCACATCTTGTGGTTTTGCAGAAAACTTCAATCTCGTCAACCAAAAGATGCATGTGCATGCTTAAAACGCGTTCTCGCACGAATCCGTGCGCGGGTGCTAAAAAGAGCAGCATCGGCATGCTTAGCACGTTGTTTGGTAGAAATCCACGTGCGCGTTCTGCGAAAAGCACCATTTGCATGCACATCTTGTGGTTTTGCAGAAAACTTCAATCTCGTCTACCAAAAGATGCATGTGCATGCTTAAAACGCGTTTTCGCACGAATCCGTGCGCGGGTGCTAAAAAGAGCAGCATCGGCATGAATCCGTGCGCGGGTGCTAAAAGAGCAGCATCGGCATGCTTAGCACGTTGTTTGGTAGAAATCCACGTGCGCGTTCTGCGAAAAGCACCATTTGCATGCACATCTTGTGGTTTTGCAGAAAACTTCAATCTCGTCTACCAAAAGATGCATGTGCATGCTTAAAACGCGTTTTCGCACAAATCCGTGCGCGGGTGCTAAAAAGAGCAGCATCGGCATGCTTAGCACGTCGTTTGGTAGAAATCCACGTGCGCGTTCTGCCAAGAGCACCATTTGTATGCACATCTTGTGGTTTTGCAGAAAACTTCATCCGCGTCTACCAAAAGATGCATGTGCATGCTTCAAACGCGTTTTCTCACGAATCCGTGCGCGGGTGCTAAAAAGAGCAGCATCGGCATGCTTGCACGTCGTTTGGTAGAAATCCACGTGCGCGTTCTGCCAAAAGCACCATTTGCATGCACATCTTGTGGTTTTGCAGAAAACTTCATCCGCGTCTACCAAAAGATGCATGTGCATGCTTAAAACGCGTTTTCGCAAGAATCCGTGCGCGGGTGCTAAAAAGAGCAGCATCGGCATGCTTAGCACGTTGTTTGGTAGAAATCCACGTGCGCGTTCTGCGAAAAGCACCATTTGCATGCACATCTTGTGGTTTTGCAGAAAACTTCAATCTCGTCTACCAAAAGATGCATGTGCATGCTTAAAACGCGTTTTCGCACAAATCCGTGCGCGGGTGCTAAAAAGAGCACCATCGGCATGCTTAGCACGTCGTTTGGTAGAAATCCACGTGCGCGTTCTGCCAAAAGCACCATTTGCATGCACATCTTGTGGTTTTGCAGAAAACTTCATCCGCGTCTACCAAAAGATGCATGTGCATGCTTCAAACGCGTTTTCTCACGAATCCGTGCGCGGGTGCTAAAAAGAGCAGCATCGGCATGCTTGCACGTCGTTTGGTAGAAATCCACGTGCGCGTTCTGCCAAAAGCACCATTTGCATGCACATCTTGTGGTTTTGCAGAAAACTTCATCCGCGTCTACCAAAAGATGCATGTGCATGCTTAAAACGCGTTTTCGCAAGAATCCGTGCGCGGGTGCTAAAAAGAGCAGCATCGGCATGCTTAGCACGTTGTTTGGTAGAAATCCACGTGCGCGTTCTGCCAAAAGCACCATTTGCATGCACATCTTGTGGTTTTGCAGAAAACTTCAATCTCGTCTACCAAAAGATGCATGTGCATGCTTAAAACGCGTTTTCGCACGAATCCGTGCGCGGGTGCTAAAAAGAGCAGCATCGGCATGCTGAGCACGTTGTTTGGTAGAAATCCACGTGCGCGTTCTGCGAAAAGCACCATTTGCATGCACATCTTGTGGTTTTGCAGAAAACTTCAATCTCGTCTACCAAAAGATGCATGTGCATGCTTAAAACGCGTTTTCGCACGAATCCGTGCGCGGGTGCTAAAAAGAGCAGCATCGGCATGCTTAGCACGTTGTTTGGTAGAAATCCACGTGCGCGTTCTGCCAAAAGCACCATTTGCATGCACATCTTGTGGTTTTGCAGAAAACTTCAATCTCGTCTACCAAAAGATGCATGTGCATGCTTAAAACGCGTTTTCGCACGAATCCGTGGGCGGGTGCTAAAAAGAGCAGCATCGGCATGCTTAGCACGTTGTTTGGTAGAAATCCACGTGCGCGTTCTGCCAAAAGCACCATTTGCATGCACATCTTGTGGTTTTGCAGAAAACTTCAATCTCGTCTACCAAAAGATGCATGTGCATGCTTAAAACGCGTTCTCGCACGAATCCGTGCGCGGGTGCTAAAAAGAGCAGCATCGGCATGCTTAGCACGTTGTTTGGTAGAAATCCACGTGCGCGTTCTGCGAAAAGCACCATTTGCATGCACATCTTGTGGTTTTGCAGAAAACTTCAATCTCGTCTACCAAAAGATGCATGTGCATGCTTAAAACGCGTTTTCGCACGAATCCGTGCGCGGGTGCTAAAAAGAGCAGCATCGGCATGAATCCGTGCGCGGGTGCTAAAAAGAGCAGCATCGGCATGCTTAGCACGTTGTTTGGTAGAAATCCACGTGCGCGTTCTGCGAAAAGCACCATTTGCATGCACATCTTGTGGTTTTGCAGAAAACTTCAATCTCGTCTACCAAAAGATGCATGTGCATGCTTAAAACGCGTTTTCGCACAAATCCGTGCGCGGGTGCTAAAAAGAGCAGCATCGGCATGCTTAGCACGTCGTTTGGTAGAAATCCACGTGCGCGTTCTGCCAAGAGCACCATTTGTATGCACATCTTGTGGTTTTGCAGAAAACTTCATCCGCGTCTACCAAAAGATGCATGTGCATGCTTCAAACGCGTTTTCTCACGAATCCGTGCGCGGGTGCTAAAAAGAGCAGCATCGGCATGCTTGCACGTCGTTTGGTAGAAATCCACGTGCGCGTTCTGCCAAAAGCACCATTTGCATGCACATCTTGTGGTTTTGCAGAAAACTTCATCCGCGTCTACCAAAAGATGCATGTGCATGCTTAAAACGCGTTTTCGCAAGAATCCGTGCGCGGGTGCTAAAAAGAGCAGCATCGGCATGCTTAGCACGTTGTTTGGTAGAAATCCACGTGCGCGTTCTGCGAAAAGCACCATTTGCATGCACATCTTGTGGTTTTGCAGAAAACTTCAATCTCGTCTACCAAAAGATGCATGTGCATGCTTAAAACGCGTTTTCGCACAAATCCGTGCGCGGGTGCTAAAAAGAGCACCATCGGCATGCTTAGCACGTCGTTTGGTAGAAATCCACGTGCGCGTTCTGCCAAAAGCACCATTTGCATGCACATCTTGTGGTTTTGCAGAAAACTTCATCCGCGTCTACCAAAAGATGCATGTGCATGCTTAAAACGCGTTTTCGCGCGAATCCGTGCGCGGGTGCTAAAAAGAGCAGCATCGGCATGCTTAGCACGTCGTTTGGTAGAAATCCACGTGCGCGTTCTGCCAAAAGCACCATTTGCATGCACATATTGTGGTTTTGCAGAAAACTTCATCCGCGTCTACCAAAAGATGCATGTGCATGCTTAAAACGCGTTTTCGCACGAATCCGTGCGCGGGTGCTAAAAAGAGCAGCATCGGCATGCTTAGCACGTTGTTTGGTAGAAATCCACGTGCGCGTTCTGCGAAAAGCACCATTTGCATGCACATCTTGTGGTTTTGCAGAAAACTTCAATCTCGTCTACCAAAAGATGCATGTGCATGCTTAAAACGCGTTTTCGCACAAATCCGTGCGCGGGTGCTAAAAAGAGCAGCATCGGCATGCTTAGCACGTCGTTTGGTAGAAATCCACGTGCGCGTTCTGCCAAAAGCACCATTTGCATGCACATCTTGTGGTTTTGCAGAAAACTTCATCCGCATCTACCAAAAGATGCATGTGCATGCTTAAAACGCGTTTTCGCGCGAATCCGTGCGCGGGTGCTAAAAAGAGCAGCATCGGCATGCTTAGCACGTCGTTTGGTAGAAATCCACGTGCGCGTTCTGCCAAAAGCACCATTTGCATGCACATCTTGTGGTTTTGCAGAAAACTTCAATCTCGTCTACCAAAAGATGCATGTGCATGCTTAAAACGCGTTTTCGCACGAATCCGTGCGCGGGTGCTAAAAAGAGCAGCATCGGCATGAATCCGTGCGCGGGTGCTAAAAAGAGCAGCATCGGCATGCTTAGCACGTTGTTTGGTAGAAATCCACGTGCGCGTTCTGCGAAAAGCACCATTTGCATGCACATCTTGTGGTTTTGCAGAAAACTTCAATCTCGTCTACCAAAAGATGCATGTGCATGCTTAAAACGCGTTTTCGCACAAATCCGTGCGCGGGTGCTAAAAAGAGCAGCATCGGCATGCTTAGCACGTCGTTTGGTAGAAATCCACGTGCGCGTTCTGCCAAGAGCACCATTTGTATGCACATCTTGTGGTTTTGCAGAAAACTTCATCCGCGTCTACCAAAAGATGCATGTGCATGCTTCAAACGCGTTTTCTCACGAATCCGTGCGCGGGTGCTAAAAAGAGCAGCATCGGCATGCTTGCACGTCGTTTGGTAGAAATCCACGTGCGCGTTCTGCCAAAAGCACCATTTGCATGCACATCTTGTGGTTTTGCAGAAAACTTCATCCGCGTCTACCAAAAGATGCATGTGCATGCTTAAAACGCGTTTTCGCAAGAATCGGTGCGCGGGTGCTAAAAAGAGCAGCATCGGCATGCTTAGCACGTTGTTTGGTAGAAATCCACGTGCGCGTTCTGCGAAAAGCACCATTTGCATGCACATCTTGTGGTTTTGCAGAAAACTTCAATCTCGTCTACCAAAAGATGCATGTGCATGCTTAAAACGCGTTTTCGCACAAATCCGTGCGCGGGTGCTAAAAAGAGCACCATCGGCATGCTTAGCACGTCGTTTGGTAGAAATCCACGTGCGCGTTCTGCCAAAAGCACCATTTGCATGCACATCTTGTGGTTTTGCAGAAAACTTCATCCGCGTCTACCAAAAGATGCATGTGCATGCTTAAAACGCGTTTTCGCGCGAATCCGTGCGCGGGTGCTAAAAAGAGCAGCATCGGCATGCTTAGCACGTCGTTTGGTAGAAATCCACGTGCGCGTCCTGCCAAAAGCACCATTTGCATGCACATCTTGTGGTTTTGCAGAAAACTTCAATCTCGTCTACCAAAAGATGCATGTGCATGCTTAAAACGCGTTTTCGCACGAATCCGTGCGCGGGTGCTAAAAAGAGCAGCATCGGCATGCTGAGCACGTTGTTTGGTAGAAATCCACGTGCGCGTTCTGCGAAAAGCACCATTTGCATGCACATCTTGTGGTTTTGCAGAAAACTTCAATCTCGTCTACCAAAAGATGCATGTGCATGCTTAAAACGCGTTTTCGCACGAATCCGTGCGCGGGTGCTAAAAAGAGCAGCATCGGCATGCTTAGCACGTTGTTTGGTAGAAATCCACGTGCGCGTTCTGCGAAAAGCACCATTTGCATGCACATCTTGTGGTTTTGCAGAAAACTTCAATCTCGTCTACCAAAAGATGCATGTGCATGCTTAAAACGCGTTTTCGCACGAATCCGTGCGCGGGTGCTAAAAAGAGCAGCATCGGCATGCTTAGCACGTTGTTTGGTAGAAATCCACGTGCGCGTTCTGCGAAAAGCACCATTTGCATGCACATCTTGTGGTTTTGCAGAAAACTTCAATCTCGTCTACCAAAAGATGCATGTGCATGCTTAAAACGCGTTTTCGCACAAATCCGTGCGCGGGTGCTAAAAAGAGCAGCATCGGCATGCTTAGCACGTCGTTTGGTAGAAATCCACGTGCGCGTTCTGCCAAAAGCACCATTTGCATGCACATCTTGTGGTTTTGCAGAAAACTTCATCCGCATCTACCAAAAGATGCATGTGCATGCTTAAAACGCGTTTTCGCGCGAATCCGTGCGCGGGTGCTAAAAAGAGCAGCATCGGCATGCTTAGCACGTCGTTTGGTAGAAATCCACGTGCGCGTCCTGCCAAAAGCACCATTTGCATGCACATCTTGTGGTTTTGCAGAAAACTTCAATCTCGTCTACCAAAAGATGCATGTGCATGCTTAAAACGCGTTTTCGCACGAATCCGTGCGCGGGTGCTAAAAAGAGCAGCATCGGCATGCTGAGCACGTTGTTTGGTAGAAATCCACGTGCGCGTTCTGCGAAAAGCACCATTTGCATGCACATCTTGTGGTTTTGCAGAAAACTTCAATCTCGTCTACCAAAAGATGCATGTGCATGCTTAAAACGCGTTTTCGCACGAATCCGTGCGCGGGTGCTAAAAAGAGCAGCATCGGCATGCTTAGCACGTTGTTTGGTAGAAATCCACGTGCGCGTTCTGCGAAAAGCACCATTTGCATGCACATCTTGTGGTTTTGCAGAAAACTTCAATCTCGTCTACCAAAAGATGCATGTGCATGCTTAAAACGCGTTTTCGCACGAATCCGTGCGCGGGTGCTAAAAAGAGCAGCATCGGCATGCTTAGCACGTTGTTTGGTAGAAATCCACGTGCGCGTTCTGCGAAAAGCACCATTTGCATGCACATCTTGTGGTTTTGCAGAAAACTTCAATCTCGTCTACCAAAAGATGCATGTGCATGCTTAAAACGCGTTTTCGCACAAATCCGTGCGCGGGTGCTAAAAAGAGCAGCATCGGCATGCTTAGCACGTCGTTTGGTAGAAATCCACGTGCGCGTTCTGCCAAAAGCACCATTTGCATGCACATCTTGTGGTTTTGCAGAAAACTTCATCCGCATCTACCAAAAGATGCATGTGCATGCTTAAAACGCGTTTTCGCGCGAATCCGTGCGCGGGTGCTAAAAAGAGCAGCATCGGCATGCTTAGCACGTCGTTTGGTAGAAATCCACGTGCGCGTTCTGCCAAAAGCACCATTTGCATGCACATCTTGTGGTTTTGCAGAAAACTTCAATCTCGTCTACCAAAAGATGCATGTGCATGCTTAAAACGCGTTTTCGCACGAATCCGTGCGCGGGTGCTAAAAAGAGCAGCATCGGCATGAATCCGTGCGCGGGTGCTAAAAAGAGCAGCATCGGCATGCTTAGCACGTTGTTTGGTAGAAATCCACGTGCGCGTTCTGCGAAAAGCACCATTTGCATGCACATCTTGTGGTTTTGCAGAAAACTTCAATCTCGTCTACCAAAAGATGCATGTGCATGCTTAAAACGCGTTTTCGCACAAATCCGTGCGCGGGTGCTAAAAAGAGCAGCATCGGCATGCTTAGCACGTCGTTTGGTAGAAATCCACGTGCGCGTTCTGCCAAGAGCACCATTTGTATGCACATCTTGTGGTTTTGCAGAAAACTTCATCCGCGTCTACCAAAAGATGCATGTGCATGCTTCAAACGCGTTTTCTCACGAATCCGTGCGCGGGTGCTAAAAAGAGCAGCATCGGCATGCTTGCACGTCGTTTGGTAGAAATCCACGTGCGCGTTCTGCCAAAAGCACCATTTGCATGCACATCTTGTGGTTTTGCAGAAAACTTCATCCGCGTCTACCAAAAGATGCATGTGCATGCTTAAAACGCGTTTTCGCAAGAATCCGTGCGCGGGTGCTAAAAAGAGCAGCATCGGCATGCTTAGCACGTTGTTTGGTAGAAATCCACGTGCGCGTTCTGCGAAAAGCACCATTTGCATGCACATCTTGTGGTTTTGCAGAAAACTTCAATCTCGTCTACCAAAAGATGCATGTGCATGCTTAAAACGCGTTTTCGCACAAATCCGTGCGCGGGTGCTAAAAAGAGCACCATCGGCATGCTTAGCACGTCGTTTGGTAGAAATCCACGTGCGCGTTCTGCCAAAAGCACCATTTGCATGCACATCTTGTGGTTTTGCAGAAAACTTCATCCGCGTCTACCAAAAGATGCATGTGCATGCTTAAAACGCGTTTTCGCGCGAATCCGTGCGCAGGTGCTAAAAAGAGCAGCATCGGCATGCTTAGCACGTCGTTTGGTAGAAATCCACGTGCGCGTCCTGCCAAAAGCACCATTTGCATGCACATCTTGTGGTTTTGCAGAAAACTTCAATCTCGTCTACCAAAAGATGCATGTGCATGCTTAAAACGCGTTTTCGCGCGAATCCGTGCGCGGGTGCTAAAAAGAGCAGCATCGGCATGCTTAGCACGTCGTTTGGTAGAAATCCACGTGCGCGTCCTGCCAAAAGCACCATTTGCATGCACATCTTGTGGTTTTGCAGAAAACTTCAATCTCGTCTACCAAAAGATGCATGTGCATGCTTAAAACGCGTTTTCGCACGAATCCGTGCGCGGGTGCTAAAAAGAGCAGCATCGGCATGCTGAGCACGTTGTTTGGTAGAAATCCACGTGCGCGTTCTGCGAAAAGCACCATTTGCATGCACATCTTGTGGTTTTGCAGAAAACTTCAATCTCGTCTACCAAAAGATGCATGTGCATGCTTAAAACGCGTTTTCGCACGAATCCGTGCGCGGGTGCTAAAAAGAGCAGCATCGGCATGCTTAGCACGTTGTTTGGTAGAAATCCACGTGCGCGTTCTGCGAAAAGCACCATTTGCATGCACATCTTGTGGTTTTGCAGAAAACTTCAATCTCGTCTACCAAAAGATGCATGTGCATGCTTAAAACGCGTTTTCGCACGAATCCGTGCGCGGGTGCTAAAAAGAGCAGCATCGGCATGCTTAGCACGTTGTTTGGTAGAAATCCACGTGCGCGTTCTGCGAAAAGCACCATTTGCATGCACATCTTGTGGTTTTGCAGAAAACTTCAATCTCGTCTACCAAAAGATGCATGTGCATGCTTAAAACGCGTTTTCGCACAAATCCGTGCGCGGGTGCTAAAAAGAGCAGCATCGGCATGCTTAGCACGTCGTTTGGTAGAAATCCACGTGCGCGTTCTGCCAAAAGCACCATTTGCATGCACATCTTGTGGTTTTGCAGAAAACTTCATCCGCATCTACCAAAAGATGCATGTGCATGCTTAAAACGCGTTTTCGCGCGAATCCGTGCGCGGGTGCTAAAAAGAGCAGCATCGGCATGCTTAGCACGTCGTTTGGTAGAAATCCACGTGCGCGTCCTGCCAAAAGCACCATTTGCATGCACATCTTGTGGTTTTGCAGAAAACTTCAATCTCGTCTACCAAAAGATGCATGTGCATGCTTAAAACGCGTTTTCGCACGAATCCGTGCGCGGGTGCTAAAAAGAGCAGCATCGGCATGCTGAGCACGTTGTTTGGTAGAAATCCACGTGCGCGTTCTGCGAAAAGCACCATTTGCATGCACATCTTGTGGTTTTGCAGAAAACTTCAATCTCGTCTACCAAAAGATGCATGTGCATGCTTAAAACGCGTTTTCGCACGAATCCGTGCGCGGGTGCTAAAAAGAGCAGCATCGGCATGCTTAGCACGTTGTTTGGTAGAAATCCACGTGCGCGTTCTGCGAAAAGCACCATTTGCATGCACATCTTGTGGTTTTGCAGAAAACTTCAATCTCGTCTACCAAAAGATGCATGTGCATGCTTAAAACGCGTTTTCGCACGAATCCGTGCGCGGGTGCTAAAAAGAGCAGCATCGGCATGCTTAGCACGTTGTTTGGTAGAAATCCACGTGCGCGTTCTGCGAAAAGCACCATTTGCATGCACATCTTGTGGTTTTGCAGAAAACTTCAATCTCGTCTACCAAAAGATGCATGTGCATGCTTAAAACGCGTTTTCGCACAAATCCGTGCGCGGGTGCTAAAAAGAGCAGCATCGGCATGCTTAGCACGTCGTTTGGTAGAAATCCACGTGCGCGTTCTGCCAAAAGCACCATTTGCATGCACATCTTGTGGTTTTGCAGAAAACTTCATCCGCATCTACCAAAAGATGCATGTGCATGCTTAAAACGCGTTTTCGCGCGAATCCGTGCGCGGGTGCTAAAAAGAGCAGCATCGGCATGCTTAGCACGTCGTTTGGTAGAAATCCACGTGCGCGTTCTGCCAAAAGCACCATTTGCATGCACATCTTGTGGTTTTGCAGAAAACTTCAATCTCGTCTACCAAAAGATGCATGTGCATGCTTAAAACGCGTTTTCGCACGAATCCGTGCGCGGGTGCTAAAAAGAGCAGCATCGGCATGAATCCGTGCGCGGGTGCTAAAAAGAGCAGCATCGGCATGCTTAGCACGTTGTTTGGTAGAAATCCACGTGCGCGTTCTGCGAAAAGCACCATTTGCATGCACATCTTGTGGTTTTGCAGAAAACTTCAATCTCGTCTACCAAAAGATGCATGTGCATGCTTAAAACGCGTTTTCGCACAAATCCGTGCGCGGGTGCTAAAAAGAGCAGCATCGGCATGCTTAGCACGTCGTTTGGTAGAAATCCACGTGCGCGTTCTGCCAAGAGCACCATTTGTATGCACATCTTGTGGTTTTGCAGAAAACTTCATCCGCGTCTACCAAAAGATGCATGTGCATGCTTCAAACGCGTTTTCTCACGAATCCGTGCGCGGGTGCTAAAAAGAGCAGCATCGGCATGCTTGCACGTCGTTTGGTAGAAATCCACGTGCGCGTTCTGCCAAAAGCACCATTTGCATGCACATCTTGTGGTTTTGCAGAAAACTTCATCCGCGTCTACCAAAAGATGCATGTGCATGCTTAAAACGCGTTTTCGCAAGAATCCGTGCGCGGGTGCTAAAAAGAGCAGCATCGGCATGCTTAGCACGTTGTTTGGTAGAAATCCACGTGCGCGTTCTGCGAAAAGCACCATTTGCATGCACATCTTGTGGTTTTGCAGAAAACTTCAATCTCGTCTACCAAAAGATGCATGTGCATGCTTAAAACGCGTTTTCGCACAAATCCGTGCGCGGGTGCTAAAAAGAGCACCATCGGCATGCTTAGCACGTCGTTTGGTAGAAATCCACGTGCGCGTTCTGCCAAAAGCACCATTTGCATGCACATCTTGTGGTTTTGCAGAAAACTTCATCCGCGTCTACCAAAAGATGCATGTGCATGCTTAAAACGCGTTTTCGCGCGAATCCGTGCGCAGGTGCTAAAAAGAGCAGCATCGGCATGCTTAGCACGTCGTTTGGTAGAAATCCACGTGCGCGTCCTGCCAAAAGCACCATTTGCATGCACATCTTGTGGTTTTGCAGAAAACTTCAATCTCGTCTACCAAAAGATGCATGTGCATGCTTAAAACGCGTTTTCGCACGAATCCGTGCGCGGGTGCTAAAAAGAGCAGCATCGGCATGCTGAGCACGTTGTTTGGTAGAAATCCACGTGCGCGTTCTGCGAAAAGCACCATTTGCATGCACATCTTGTGGTTTTGCAGAAAACTTCAATCTCGTCTACCAAAAGATGCATGTGCATGCTTAAAACGCGTTTTCGCACGAATCCGTGCGCGGGTGCTAAAAAGAGCAGCATCGGCATGCTTAGCACGTTGTTTGGTAGAAATCCACGTGCGCGTTCTGCGAAAAGCACCATTTGCATGCACATCTTGTGGTTTTGCAGAAAACTTCAATCTCGTCTACCAAAAGATGCATGTGCATGCTTAAAACGCGTTTTCGCACGAATCCGTGCGCGGGTGCTAAAAGGAGCAGCATCGGCATGCTTAGCACGTCGTTTGGTAGAAATCCACGTGCGCGTTCTGCCAAGAGCACCATTTGCATGCACATCTTGTGGTTTTGCAGAAAACTTCATCCGCGTCTACCAAAAGATGCATGTGCATGCTTCAAACGCGTTTTCTCACGAATCCGTGCGCGGGTGCTAAAAAGAGCAGCATCGGCATGCTTAGCACGTCGTTTGGTAGAAATCCACGTGCGCGTTCTGCCAAAAGCACCATTTGCATGCACATATTGTGGTTTTGCAGAAAACTTCATCCGCGTCTACCAAAAGATGCATGTGCATGCTTAAAACGCGTTTTCGCACGAATCCGTGCGCGGGTGCTAAAAAGAGCAGCATCGGCATGCTTAGCACGTTGTTTGGTAGAAATCCACGTGCGCGTTCTGCGAAAAGCACCATTTGCATGCACATCTTGTGGTTTTGCAGAAAACTTCAATCTCGTCTACCAAAAGATGCATGTGCATGCTTAAAACGCGTTTTCGCACAAATCCGTGCGCGGGTGCTAAAAAGAGCAGCATCGGCATGCTTAGCACGTCGTTTGGTAGAAATCCACGTGCGCGTTCTGCCAAAAGCACCATTTGCATGCACATCTTGTGGTTTTGCAGAAAACTTCATCCGCATCTACCAAAAGATGCATGTGCATGCTTAAAACGCGTTTTCGCGCGAATCCGTGCGCGGGTGCTAAAAAGAGCAGCATCGGCATGCTTAGCACGTCGTTTGGTAGAAATCCACGTGCGCGTTCTGCCAAAAGCACCATTTGCATGCACATCTTGTGGTTTTGCAGAAAACTTCAATCTCGTCTACCAAAAGATGCATGTGCATGCTTCAAACGCGTTTTCTCACGAATCCGTGCGCGGGTGCTAAAAAGAGCAGCATCGGCATGCTTGCACGTCGTTTGGTAGAAATCCACGTGCGCGTTCTGCCAAAAGCACCATTTGCATGCACATCTTGTGGTTTTGCAGAAAACTTCATCCGCGTCTACCAAAAGATGCATGTGCATGCTTAAAACGCGTTTTCGCACGAATCCGTGCGCGGGTGCTAAAAAGAGCAGCATCGGCATGCTTAGCACGTTGTTTGGTAGAAATCCACGTGCGCGTTCTGCGAAAAGCACCATTTGCATGCACATCTTGTGGTTTTGCAGAAAACTTCAATCTCGTCTACCAAAAGATGCATGTGCATGCTTAAAACGCGTTTTCGCACAAATCCGTGCGCGGGTGCTAAAAAGAGCAGCATCGGCATGCTTAGCACGTCGTTTGGTAGAAATCCACGTGCGCGTTCTGCCAAAAGCACCATTTGCATGCACATCATGTGGTTTTGCAGAAAACTTCATCCGCATCTACCAAAAGATGCATGTGCATGCTTAAAACGCGTTTTCGCGCGAATCCGTGCGCGGGTGCTAAAAAGAGCAGCATCGGCATGCTTAGCACGTCGTTTGGTAGAAATCCACGTGCGCGTCCTGCCAAAAGCACCATTTGCATGCACATCTTGTGGTTTTGCAGAAAACTTCAATCTCGTCTACCAAAAGATGCATGTGCATGCTTAAAACGCGTTTTCGCACGAATCCGTGCGCGGGTGCTAAAAAGAGCAGCATCGGCATGCTGAGCACGTTGTTTGGTAGAAATCCACGTGCGCGTTCTGCGAAAAGCACCATTTGCATGCACATCTTGTGGTTTTGCAGAAAACTTCAATCTCGTCTACCAAAAGATGCATGTGCATGCTTAAAACGCGTTTTCGCACGAATCCGTGCGCGGGTGCTAAAAAGAGCAGCATCGGCATGCTTAGCACGTTGTTTGGTAGAAATCCACGTGCGCGTTCTGCGAAAAGCACCATTTGCATGCACATCTTGTGGTTTTGCAGAAAACTTCAATCTCGTCTACCAAAAGATGCATGTGCATGCTTAAAACGCGTTTTCGCACGAATCCGTGCGCGGGTGCTAAAAAGAGCAGCATCGGCATGCTTAGCACGTTGTTTGGTAGAAATCCACGTGCGCGTTCTGCGAAAAGCACCATTTGCATGCACATCTTGTGGTTTTGCAGAAAACTTCAATCTCGTCTACCAAAAGATGCATGTGCATGCTTAAAACGCGTTTTCGCACGAATCCGTGCGCGGGTGCTAAAAAGAGCAGCATCGGCATGCTTAGCACGTTGTTTGGTAGAAATCCACGTGCGCGTTCTGCGAAAAGCACCATTTGCATGCACATATTGTGGTTTTGCAGAAAACTTCAATCTCGTCTACCAAAAGATGCATGTGCATGCTTAAAACGCGTTTTCGCACGAATCCGTGCGCGGGTTCTAAAAAGAGCAGCATCGGCATGCTTAGCACGTTGTTTGGTAGAAATCCACGTGCGCGTTCTGCGAAAAGCACCATTTGCATGCACATCTTGTGGTTTTGCAGAAAACTTCAATCTCGTCTACCAAAAGATGCATGTGCATGCTTAAAACGCGTTTTCGCACGAATCCGTGCGCGGGTGCTAAAAAGAGCAGCATCGGCATGCTTAGCACGTTATTTGGTAGAAATCCACGTGCGCGTTCTGCGAAAAGCACCATTTGCATGCACATCTTGTGGTTTTGCAGAAAACTTCAATCTCGTCTACCAAAAGATGCATGTGCATGCTTAAAACGCGTTTTCGCACGAATCCGTGCGCGGGTGCTAAAAAGAGCAGCATCGGCATGAATCCGTGCGCGGGTGCTAAAAAGAGCAGCATCGGCATGCTTAGCACGTTGTTTGGTAGAAATCCACGTGCGCGTTCTGCGAAAAGCACCATTTGCATGCACATCTTGTGGTTTTGCAGAAAACTTCAATCTCGTCTACCAAAAGATGCATGTGCATGCTTAAAACGCGTTTTCGCACGAATCCGTGCGCGGGTGCTAAAAAGAGCAGCATCGGCATGCTTAGCACGTTGTTTGGTAGAAATCCACGTGCGCGTTCTGCGAAAAGCACCATTTGCATGCACATCTTGTGGTTTTGCAGAAAACTTCAATCTCGTCTACCAAAAGATGCATGTGCATGCTTAAAACGCGTTTTCGCACAAATCCGTGCGCGGGTGCTAAAAAGAGCAGCATCGGCATGCTTAGCACGTCGTTTGGTAGAAATCCACGTGCGCGTTCTGCCAAAAGCACCATTTGCATGCACATCTTGTGGTTTTGCAGAAAACTTCATCCGCATCTACCAAAAGATGCATGTGCATGCTTAAAACGCGTTTTCGCGCGAATCCGTGCGCGGGTGCTAAAAAGAGCAGCATCGGCATGCTTAGCACGTCGTTTGGTAGAAATCCACGTGCGCGTTCTGCCAAAAGCACCATTTGCATGCACATCTTGTGGTTTTGCAGAAAACTTCAATCTCGTCTACCAAAAGATGCATGTGCATGCTTCAAACGCGTTTTCTCACGAATCCGTGCGCGGGTGCTAAAAAGAGCAGCATCGGCATGCTTGCACGTCGTTTGGTAGAAATCCACGTGCGCGTTCTGCCAAAAGCACCATTTGCATGCACATCTTGTGGTTTTGCAGAAAACTTCATCCGCGTCTACCAAAAGATGCATGTGCATGCTTAAAACGCGTTTTCGCACGAATCCGTGCGCGGGTGCTAAAAAGAGCAGCATCGGCATGCTTAGCACGTTGTTTGGTAGAAATCCACGTGCGCGTTCTGCGAAAAGCACCATTTGCATGCACATCTTGTGGTTTTGCAGAAAACTTCAATCTCGTCTACCAAAAGATGCATGTGCATGCTTAAAACGCGTTTTCGCACACATCCGTGCGCGGGTGCTAAAAAGAGCAGCATCGGCATGCTTAGCACGTCGTTTGGTAGAAATCCACGTGCGCGTTCTGCCAAGAGCACCATTTGCATGCACATCTTGTGGTTTTGCAGAAAACTTCATCCGCGTCTACCAAAAGATGCATGTGCATATTTCAAACGCGTTTTCTCACGAATCCGTGCGCGGGTGCTAAAAAGAGCAGCATCGGCATGCTTAGCACGTCGTTTGGTAGAAATCCACGTGCGCGTTCTGCCAAAAGCACCATTTGCATGCACATCTTGTGGTTTTGCAGAAAACTTCATCCGCGTCTACCAAAAGATGCATGTGCATGCTTAAAACGCGTTTTCGCACGAATCCGTGCGCGGGTGCTAAAAAGAGCAGCATCGGCATGCTTAGCACGTTGTTTGGTAGAAATCCACGTGCGCGTTCTGCGAAAAGCACCATTTGCATGCACATCTTGTGGTTTTGCAGAAAACTTCAATCTCGTCTACCAAAAGATGTATGTGCATGCTTAAAACGCGTTTTCGCACAAATCCGTGCGCGGGTGCTAAAAAGAGCAGCATCGGCATGCTTAGCACGTCGTTTGGTAGAAATCCACGTGCGCGTTCTGCCAAAAGCACCATTTGCATGCACATCTTGTGGTTTTGCAGAAAACTTCATCCGCGTCTACCAAAAGATGCATGTGCATGCTTAAAACGCGTTTTCGCGCGAATCCGTGCGCGGGTGCTAAAAAGAGCAGCATCGGCATGCTTAGCACGTCGTTTGGTAGAAATCCACGTGCGCGTTCTGCCAAAAGCACCATTTGCATGCACATCTTGTGGTTTTGCAGAAAACTTCAATCTCGTCTACCAAAAGATGCATGTGCATGCTTAAAACGCGTTTTCGCACGAATCCGTGCGCGGGTGCTAAAAAGAGCAGCATCGGCATGCTTAGCACGTTGTTTGGTAGAAATCCACGTGCGCGTTCTGCGAAAAGCACCATTTGCATGCACATCTTGTGGTTTTGCAGAAAACTTCAATCTCGTCTACCAAAAGATGCATGTGCATGCTTAAAACGCGTTTTCGCACGAATCCGTGCGCGGGTGCTAAAAAGAGCAGCATCGGCATGAATCCGTGCGCGGGTGCTAAAAAGAGCAGCATCGGCATGCTTAGCACGTTGTTTGGTAGAAATCCACGTGCGCGTTCTGCGAAAAGCACCATTTGCATGCACATCTTGTGGTTTTGCAGAAAACTTCAATCTCGTCTACCAAAAGATGCATGTGCATGCTTAAAACGCGTTTTCGCACAAATCCGTGCGCGGGTGCTAAAAAGAGCAGCATCGGCATGCTTAGCACGTCGTTTGGTAGAAATCCACGTGCGCGTTCTGCCAAAAGCACCATTTGCATGCACATCTTGTGGTTTTGCAGAAAACTTCATCCGCGTCTACCAAAAGATGCATGTGCATGCTTAAAACGCGTTTTCGCGCGAATCCGTGCGCGGGTGCTAAAAAGAGCAGCATCGGCATGCTTAGCGCGTCGTTTGGTAGAAATCCACGTGCGCGTTCTGCCAAAAGCACCATTTGCATGCACATCTTGTGGTTTTGCAGAAAACTTCAATCTCGTCTACCAAAAGATGCATGTGCATGCTTAAAACGCGTTTTCGCACGAATCCGTGCGCGGGTGCTAAAAAGAGCAGCATCGGCATGCTGAGCATGTTGTTTGGTAGAAATCCACGTGCGCGTTCTGCGAAAAGCACCATTTGCATGCACATCTTGTGGTTTTGCAGAAAACTTCAATCTCGTCTACAAAAAGATGCATGTGCATGCTTAAAACGCGTTTTCGCACGAATCCGTGCGCGGGTGCTAAAAAGAGCAGCATCGGCATGCTTAGCACGTTGTTTGGTAGAAATCCACGTGCGCGTTCTGCGAAAAGCACCATTTGCATGCACATCTTGTGGTTTTGCAGAAAACTTCAATCTCGTCTACCAAAAGATGCATGTGCATGCTTAAAACGCGTTTTCGCACGAATCCGTGCGCGGGTGCTAAAAAGAGCAGCATCGGCATGCTTAGCACGTTGTTTCATAGAAATCCACGTGCGCGTTCTGCGAAAAGCACCATTTGCATGCACATCTTGTGGTTTTGCAGAAAACTTCAATCTCGTCTACCAAAAGATGCATGTGCATGCTTAAAACGCGTTTTCGCACAAATCCGTGCGCGGGTGCTAAAAAGAGCAGCATCGGCATGCTTAGCACGTTGTTTGGTAGAAATCCACGTGGGCGTTCTGCGAAAAGCACCATTTGCATGCACATCTTGTGGTTTTGCAGAAAACTTCAATCTCGTCTACCAAAAGATGCATGTGCATGCTTAAAACGCGTTTTCGCACAAATCCGTGCGCGGGTGCTAAAAAGAGCAGCATCGGCATGCTTAGCACGTCGTTTGGTAGAAATCCACGTGCGCGTTCTGCCAAGAGCACCATTTGCATGCACATCTTGTGGTTTTGCAGAAAACTTCATCCGCGTCTACCAAAAGATGCACGTGCATGCTTCAAACGCGTTTTCTCACGAATCCGTGCGCGGGTGCTAAAAAGAGCAGCATCGGCATGCTTAGCACGTCGTTTGGTAGAAATCCACGTGCGCGTTCTGCCAAAAGCACCATTTGCATGCACATCTTGTGGTTTTGCAGAAAACTTCATCCGCGTCTACCAAAAGATGCATGTGCATGCTTAAAACGCGTTTTCGCACGAATCCGTGCGCGGGTGCTAAAAAGAGCAGCATCGGCATGCTTAGCACGTTGTTTGGTAGAAATCCACGTGCGCGTTCTGCGAAAAGCACCATTTGCATGCACATCTTGTGGTTTTGCAGAAAACTTCAATCTCGTCTACCAAAAGATGCATGTGCATGCTTAAAACGCGTTTTCGCACAAATCCGTGCGCCGGTGCTAAAAAGAGCAGCATCGGCATGCTTAGCACGTCGTTTGGTAGAAATCCACGTGCGCGTTCTGCCAAAAGCACCATTTGCATGCACATCTTGTGGTTTTGCAGAAAACTTCATCCGCGTCTACCAAAAGATGCATGTGCATGCTTAAAACGCGTTTTCGCGCGAATCCGTGCGCGGGTGCTAAAAAGAGCAGCATCGGCATGCTTAGCACGTCGTTTGGTAGAAATCCACGTGCGCGTTCTGCCAAATGCACCATTTGCATGCACATCTTGTGGTTTTGCAGAAAACTTCAATCTCGTCTACCAAAAGATGCATGTGCATGCTTAAAACGCGTTTTCGCACGAATCCGTGCGCGGGTGCTAAAAAGAGCAGCATCGGCATGCTGAGCACGTTGTTTGGCAGAAATCCACGTGCGCGTTCTGCGAAAAGCACCATTTGCATGCACATCTTGTGGTTTTGCAGAAAACTTCAATCTCGTCTACCAAAAGATGCATGTGCATGCTTAAAACGCGTTTTCGCACAAATCCGTGCGCGGGTGCTAAAAAGAGCAGCATCGGCATGCTTAGCACGTCGTTTGGTAGAAATCCACGTGCGCGTTCTGCCAAGAGCACCATTTGCATGCACATCTTGTGGTTTTGCAGAAAACTTCATCCGCGTCTACCAAAAGATGCATGTGCATGCTTCAAACGCGTTTTCTCACGAATCCGTGCGCGGGTGCTAAAAAGAGCAGCATCGGCATGCTTAGCACGTCGTTTGGTAGAAATCCACGTGCGCGTTCTGCCAAAAGCACCATTTGCATGCACATCTTGTGGTTTTGCAGAAAACTTCATCCGCGTCTACCAAAAGATGCATGTGCATGCTTAAAACGCGTTTTCGCACGAATCCGTGCGCGGGTGCTAAAAAGAGCAGCATCGGCATGCTTAGCACGTTGTTTGGTAGAAATCCACGTGCGCGTTCTGCGAAAAGCACCATTTGCATGCACATCTTGTGGTTTTGCAGAAAACTTCAATCTCGTCGACCAAAAGATGCATGTGCTTGCTTAAAACGCGTTTTCGCACAAATCCGTGCGCGGGTGCTAAAAAGAGCAGCATCGGCATGCTTAGCACGTCGTTTGGTAGAAATGCACGTGCGCGTTCTGCCAAAAGCACCATTTGCATGCACATCTTGTGGTTTTGCAGAAAACTTCATCCGCGTCTACCAAAAGATGCATGTGCATGCTTAAAACGCGTTTTCGCGCGAATCCGTGCGCGGGTGCTAAAAAGAGCAGCATCGGCATGCTTAGCACGTCGTTTGGTAGAAATCCACGTGCGCGTTCTGCCAAAAGCACCATTTGCATGCACATCTTGTGGTTTTGCAGAAAACTTCAATCTCGTCTACCAAAAGATGCATGTGCATGCTTAAAACGCGTTTTCGCACGAATCCGTGCGCGGGTGCTAAAAAGAGCAGCATCGGCATGCTGAGCACGTTGTTTGGTAGAAATCCACGTGCGCGTTCTGCGAAAAGCACCATTTGCATGCACATCTTGTGGTTTTGCAGAAAACTTCAATCTCGTCTACCAAAAGATGCATGTGCATGCTTAAAACGCGTTTTCGCACGAATCCGTGCGCGGGTGCTAAAAAGAGCAGCATCGGCATGCTTAGCACGTTGTTTGGTAGAAATCCACGTGCGCGTTCTGCGAAAAGCACCATTTGCATGCACATCTTGTGGTTTTGCAGAAAACTTCAATCTCGTCTACCAAAAGATGCATGTGCATGCTTAAAACGCGTTTTCGCACGAATCCGTGCGCGGGTGCTAAAAAGAGCAGCATCGGCATGCTTAGCACGTTGTTTCGTAGAAATCCACGTGCGCGTTCTGCGAAAAGCACCATTTGCATGCACATCTTGTGGTTTTGCAGAAAACTTCAATCTCGTCTACCAAAAGATGCATGTGCATGCTTAAAACGCGTTTTCGCACAAATCCGTGCGCGGGTGCTAAAAAGAGCAGCATCGGCATGCTTAGCACGTTGTTTGGTAGAAATCCACGTGGGCGTTCTGCGAAAAGCACCATTTGCATGCACATCTTGTGGTTTTGCAGAAAACTTCAATCTCGTCTACCAAAAGATGCATGTGCATGCTTAAAACGCGTTTTCGCACAAATCCGTGCGCGGGTGCTAAAAAGAGCAGCATCGGCATGCTTAGCACGTCGTTTGGTAGAAATCCACGTGCGCGTTCTGCCAAGAGCACCATTTGCATGCACATCTTGTGGTTTTGCAGAAAACTTCATCCGCGTCTACCAAAAGATGCATGTGCATGCTTCAAACGCGTTTTCTCACGAATCCGTGCGCGGGTGCTAAAAAGAGCAGCATCGGCATGCTTAGCACGTCGTTTGGTAGAAATCCACGTGCGCGTTCTGCCAAAAGCACCATTTGCATGCACATCTTGTGGTTTTGCAGAAAACTTCAATCTCGTCTACCAAAAGATGCATGTGCATGCTTAAAACGCGTTTTCGCACAAATCCGTGCGCGGGTGCTAAAAAGAGCAGCATCGGCATGCTTAGCACGTCGTTTGGTAGAAATCCACGTGCGCGTTCTGCCAAAAGCACCATTTGCATGCACATCTTGTGGTTTTGCAGAAAACTTCATCCGCGTCTACCAAAAGATGCATGTGCATGCTTAAAACGCGTTTTCGCGCGAATCCGTGCGCGGGTGCTAAAAAGAGCAGCATCGGCATGCTTAGCACGTCGTTTGGTAGAAATCCACGTGCGCGTTCTGCCAAAAGCACCATTTGCATGCACATCTTGTGGTTTTGCAGAAAACTTCAATCTCGTCTACCAAAAGATACATGTGCATGCTTAAAACGCGTTTTCGCACGAATCCGTGCGCGGGTGCTAAAAAGAGCAGCATCGGCATGCTGAGCACGTTGTTTGGTAGAAATCCACGTGCGCGTTCTGCGAAAAGCACCATTTGCATGCACATCTTGTGGTTTTGCAGAAAACTTCAATCTCGTCTACCAAAAGATGCATGTGCATGCTTAAAACGCGTTTTCGCACGAATCCGTGCGCGGGTGCTAAAAAGAGCAGCATCGGCATGCTTAGCACGTTGTTTGGTAGAAATCCACGTGCGCGTTCTGCGAAAAGCACCATTTGCATGCACATCTTGTGGTTTTGCAGAAAACTTCAATCTCGTCTACCAAAAGATGCATGTGCATGCTTAAAACGCGTTTTCGCACGAATCCGTGCGCGGGTGCTAAAAAGAGCAGCATCGGCATGCTTAGCACGTTGTTTCGTAGAAATCCACGTGCGCGTTCTGCGAAAAGCACCATTTGCATGCACATCTTGTGGTTTTGCAGAAAACTTCAATCTCGTCTACCAAAAGATGCATGTTAAAACGCGTTTTCGCACAAATCCGTGCGCGGGTGCTAAAAAGAGCAGCATCGGCATGCTTAGCACGTTGTTTGGTAGAAATCCACGTGGGCGTTCTGCGAAAAGCACCATTTGCATGCACATCTTGTGGTTTTGCAGAAAACTTCAATCTCGTCTACCAAAAGATGCATGTGCATGCTTAAAACGCGTTTTCGCACAAATCCGTGCGCGGGTGCTAAAAAGAGCAGCATCGGCATGCTTAGCACGTCGTTTGGTAGAAATCCACGTGCGCGTTCTGCCAAGAGCACCATTTGCATGCACATCTTGTGGTTTTGCAGAAAACTTCATCCGCATCTACCAAAAGATGCATGTGCATGCTTCAAACGCGTTTTCCCACGAATCCGTGCGCGGGTGCTAAAAAGAGCAGCATCGGCATGCTTAGCACGTCGTTTGGTAGAAATCCACGTGCGCGTTCTGCCAAAAGCACCATTTGCATGCACATCTTGTGGTTTTGCAGAAAACTTCATCCGCGTCTACCAAAAGATGCATGTGCATGCTTAAAACGCGTTTTCGCACGAATCCGTGCGCGGGTGCTAAAAAGAGCAGCATCGGCATGCTTAGCACGTTGTTTGGTAGAAATCCACGTGCGCGTTCTGCGAAAAGCACCATTTGCATGCACATCTTGTGGTTTTGCAGAAAACTTCAATCTCGTCTACCAAAAGATGCATGTGCATGCTTAAAACGCGTTTTCGCACAAATCCGTGCGCCGGTGCTAAAAAGAGCAGCATCGGCATGCTTAGCACGTCGTTTGGTAGAAATCCACGTGCGCGTTCTGCCAAAAGCACCATTTGCATGCACATCTTGTGGTTTTGCAGAAAACTTCATCCGCGTCTACCAAAAGATGCATGTGCATGCTTAAAACGCGTTTTCGCGTGAATCCGTGCGCGGGTGCTAAAAAGAGCAGCATCGGCATGCTTAGCACGTCGTTTGGTAGAAATCCACGTGCGCGTTCTGCCAAAAGCACCATTTGCATGCACATCTTGTGGTTTTGCAGAAAACTTCATCCGCGTCTACCAAAAGATGCATGTGCATGCTTAAAACGCGTTTTCGCGTGAATCCGTGCGCGGGTGCTAAAAAGAGCAGCATCGGCATGCTTAGCACGTCGTTTGGTAGAAATCCACGTGCGCGTTCTGCCAAAAGCACCATTTGCATGCACATCTTGTGGTTTTGCAGAAAACTTCAATCTCGTCTACCAAAAGATGCATGTGCATGCTTAAAACGCGTTTTCGCACGAATCCGTGCGCGGGTGCTAAAAAGAGCAGCATCGGCATGCTGAGCACGTTGTTTGGTAGAAATCCACGTGCGCGTTCTGCGAAAAGCACCATTTGCATGCACATCTTGTGGTTTTGCAGAAAACTTCAATCTCGTCTACCAAAAGATGCATGTGCATGCTTAAAACGCGTTTTCGCACGAATCCGTGCGCGGGTGCTAAAAAGAGCAGCATCGGCATGCTTAGCACGTTGTTTGGTAGAAATCCACGTGCGTGTTCTGCGAAAAGCACCATTTGCATGCACATCTTGTGGTTTTGCAGAAAACTTCAATCTCGTCTACCAAAAGATGCATGTGCATGCTTAAAACGCGTTTTCGCACGAATCCGTGCGCGGGTGCTAAAAAGAGCAGCATCGGCATGCTTAGCACGTTGTTTGGTAGAAATCCACGTGCGCGTTCTGCGAAAAGCACCATTTGCATGCACATCTTGTGGTTTTGCAGAAAACTTCAATCTCGTCTACCAAAAGATGCATGTGCATGCTTAAAACGCGTTTTCGCACAAATCCGTGCGCGGGTGCTAAAAAGAGCAGCATCGGCATGCTTAGCACGTTGTTTGGTAGAAATCCACGTGGGCGTTCTGCGAAAAGCGCCATTTGCATGCACATCTTGTGGTTTTGCAGAAAACTTCAATCTCGTCTACCAAAAGATGCATGTGCATGCTTAAAACGCGTTATCGCACGAATCCGTGCGCGGGTGCTAAAAAGAGCAGCATCGGCATGCTTAGCACGTTGTTTGGTAGAAATCCACGTGCGCGTTCTGCGAAATGCACCATTTGCATGCACATCTTGTGGTTTTCCAGAAAACTTCAATCTCGTCTACCAAAAGATGCATGTGCATGTTTAAAACGCGTTTTCGCACGAATCCATGCGCGGGTGCTAAAAAGAGCAGCATCGGCATGCTTAGCACGTTGTTTGGTAGAAATCCACGTGCGCGTTCTGCGAAAAGCACCATTTGCATGCACATCTTGTGGTTTTGCAGAAAACTTCAATCTCGTCTACCAAAAGATGCATGTGCATGTTTAAAAGGCGTTTTCGCACAAATCCGTGCGCGGGTGCTAAAAAGAGCAGCATCGCCATGCTTAGCACGTCGTTTGGTAGAAATCCACGTGCGCGTTCTGCCAAAAGCACCATTTGCATGCACATCTTGTGGTTTTGCAGAAAACTTCAATCTCGTCTACCAAAAGATGCATGTGCATGCTTAAAACGCGTTTTCGCACGAATCCGTGCGCGGGTGCTCAAAAGAGCAGCATCGGCATGAATCCGTGCGCGGGTGCTAAAAAGAGCAGCATCGGCATGCTTAGCACGTTGTTTGGTAGAAATCCACGTGCGCGTTCTGCGAAAAGCACCATTTGCATGCACATCTTGTGGTTTTGCAGAAAACTTCAATCTCGTCTACCAAAAGATGCATGTGCATGCTTAAAAACGCGTTTTCGCACAAATCCGTGCGCGGGTGCTAAAAAGAGCAGCATCGGCATGCTTAGCACGTCGTTTGGTAGAAATCCACGTGCGCGTTCTGCCAAGAGCACCATTTGCATGCACATCTTGTGGTTTTGCAGAAAACTTCATCCGCGTCTACCAAAAGATGCATGTGCATGCTTCAAACGCGTTTTCTTACGAATCCGTGCGCGGGTGCTAAAAAGAGCAGCATCGGCATGCTTAGCACGTTGTTTGGTAGAAATCCTCGTGGGCGTTCTGCGAAAAGCACCATTTGCATGCACATCTTGTGGTTTTGCAGAAAACTTCAATCTCGTCTACCAAAAGATGCATGTGCATGCTTAAAACGCGTTTTCGCACGAATCCGTGCGCCGGTGCTAAAAAGAGCAGCATCGGCATGCTTAGCACGTTGTTTGGTAGAAATCCACGTGCGCGTTCTGCGAAAAGCACCATTTGCATGCACATCTTGTGGTTTTGCAGAAAACTTCAATCTCGTCTACCAAAAGATGCATGTGCATGCTTAAAACGCGTTTTCGCACAAATCCGTGCGCGGGTGCTAAAAAGAGCAGCATCGGCATGCTTAGCACGTCGTTTGGTAGAAATCCACGTGCGCGTTCTGCCAAGAGCACCATTTGCATGCACATCTTGTGGTTTTGCAGAAAACTTCATCCGCGTCTACCAAAAGATGCATGTGCATGCTTCAAACGCGTTTTCTTACGAATCCGTGCGCGGGTGCTAAAAAGAGCAGCATCGGCATGCTTAGCACGTCGTTTGGTAGAAATCCACGTGGGCGTTCTGCGAAAAGCACCATTTGCATGCACATCTTGTGGTTTTGCAGAAAACTTCAATCTCGTCTACCAAAAGATGCATGTGCATGCTTAAAACGCGTTTTCGCACGAAATCCGTGCGCCGGTGCTAAAAAGAGCAGCATCGGCATGCTTAGCACGTTGTTTGGTAGAAATCCACGTGCGCGTTCTGCGAAAAGCACCATTTGCATGCACATATTGTGGTTTTGCAGAAAACTTCAATCTCGTCTACCAAAAGATGCATGTGCATGCTTAAAACGCGTTTTCGCACGAATCCGTGCGCGGGTGCTAAAAAGAGCAGCATCGGCATGCTTAGCACGTTGTTTGGTAGAAATCCACGTGCGCGTTCTGCGAAAAGCACCATTTGCATGCACATCTTGTGGTTTTGCAGAAAACTTCAATCTCGTCTACCAAAAGATGCATGTGCATGCTTAAAACGCGTTTTCGCACGAATCCGTGCGCGGGTGCTAAAAAGAGCAGCATCGGCATGCTTAGCACGTTGTTTGGTAGAAATCCACGTGCGCGTTCTGCGAAAAGCACCATTTGCATGCACATCTTGTGGTTTTGCAGAAAACTTCAATCTCGTCTACCAAAAGATGCATGTGCATGCTTAAAACGCGTTTTCGCACAAATCCGTGCGCGGGTTGCTAAAAAGAGCAGCATCGCCATGCTTAGCACGTCGTTTGGTAGAAATCCACGTGCGCGTTCTGCCAAAAGCACCATTTGCATGCACATCTTGTGGTTTTTGCAGAAAACTTCAATCTCGTCTACCAAAAGATGCATGTGCATGCTTAAAACGCGTTTTTCGCACGAATCCGTGCGCGGGTGCTAAAAAGAGCAGCATCGGCATGCTTAGCACGTTGTTTGGTAGAAATCCACGTGCGCGTTCTGCGAAAAGCACCATTTGCATGCACATCTTGTGGTTTTCCAGAAAACTTCAATCTCGTCTACCAAAAGATGCATGTGCATGTTTAAAACGCGTTTTCGCACGAATCCATGCGCGGGTGCTAAAAAGAGCAGCATCGGCATGCTTAGCACGTTGTTTGGTAGAAATCCACGTGCGCGTTCTGCGAAAAGCACCATTTGCATGCACATCTTGTGGTTTTCCAGAAAACTTCAATCTCGTCTACCAAAAGATGCATGTGCATGCTTAAAACGCGTTTTCGCACAAATCCGTGCGCGGGTGCTAAAAAGAGCAGCATCGGCATGCTTAGCACGTCGTTTGGTAGAAATCCACGTGCGCGTTCTGCCAAGAGCACCATTTGCATGCACATCTTGTGGTTTTGCAGAAAACTTCATCCGCGTCTACCAAAAGATGCATGTGCATGCTTCAAACGCGTTTTCTTACGAATCCGTGCGCGGGTGCTAAAAAGAGCAGCATCGGCATGCTTAGCACGTTGTTTGGTAGAAATCCTCGTGGGCGTTCTGCGAAAAGCACCATTTGCATGCACATCTTGTGGTTTTGCAGAAAACTTCAATCTCGTCTACCAAAAGATGCATGTGCATGCTTAAAACGCGTTTTCGCACGAATCCGTGCGCCGGTGCTAAAAAGAGCAGCATCGGCATGCTTAGCACGTTGTTTGGTAGAAATCCACGTGCGCGTTCTGCGAAAAGCACCATTTGCATGCACATCTTGTGGTTTTGCAGAAAACTTCAATCTCGTCTACCAAAAGATGCATGTGCATGCTTAAAACGCGTTTTCGCACAAATCCGTGCGCGGGTGCTAAAAAGAGCAGCATCGGCATGCTTAGCACGTCGTTTGGTAGAAATCCACGTGCGCGTTCTGCCAAGAGCACCATTTGCATGCACATCTTGTGGTTTTGCAGAAAACTTCATCCGCGTCTACCAAAAGATGCATGTGCATGCTTCAAACGCGTTTTCTTACGAATCCGTGCGCGGGTGCTAAAAAGAGCAGCATCGGCATGCTTAGCACGTCGTTTGGTAGAAATCCACGTGGGCGTTCTGCGAAAAGCACCATTTGCATGCACATCTTGTGGTTTTGCAGAAAACTTCAATCTCGTCTACCAAAAGATGCATGTGCATGCTTAAAACGCGTTTTCGCACGAATCCGTGCGCCGGTGCTAAAAAGAGCAGCATCGGCATGCTTAGCACGTTGTTTGGTAGAAATCCACGTGCGCGTTCTGCGAAAAGCACCATTTGCATGCACATATTGTGGTTTTGCAGAAAACTTCAATCTCGTCTACCAAAAGATGCATGTGCATGCTTAAAAACGCGTTTTCGCACGAATCCGTGCGCGGGTGCTAAAAAGAGCAGCATCGGCATGCTTAGCACGTTGTTTGGTAGAAATCCACGTGCGCGTTCTGCGAAAAGCACCATTTGCATGCACATCTTGTGGTTTTGCAGAAAACTTCAATCTCGTCTACCAAAAGATGCATGTGCATGCTTAAAACGCGTTTTCGCACGAATCCGTGCGCGGGTGCTAAAAAGAGCAGCATCGGCATGCTTAGCACGTTGTTTGGTAGAAATCCACGTGCGCGTTCTGCGAAAAGCACCATTTGCATGCACATCTTGTGGTTTTGCAGAAAACTTCAATCTCGTCTACCAAAAGATGCATGTGCATGCTTAAAACGCGTTTTCGCACAAATCCGTGCGCGGGTGCTAAAAAGAGCAGCATCGCCATGCTTAGCACGTCGTTTGGTAGAAATCCACGTGCGCGTTCTGCCAAAAGCACCATTTGCATGCACATCTTGTGGTTTTGCAGAAAACTTCATCCGCGTCTACCAAAAGATGCATGTGCATGCTTAAAACGCGTTTTCGCCCGAATCCGTGCGCGGGTGCTAAAAAGAGCAGCATCGGCATGCTTAGCACGTCGTTTGGTAGAAATCCACGAGCGCGTTCTGCCAAAAGCACCATTTGCATGCACATCTTGTGGTTTTGCAGAAAACTTCAATCTCGTCTACCAAAAGATGCATGTGCATGCTTAAAACGCGTTTTCGCACGAATCCGTGCGCGGGTGCTAAAAAGAGCAGCATCGGCATGCTTAGCACGTTGTTTGGTAGAAATCCACGTGCGCGTTCTGCGAAAAGCACCATTTGCATGCACATCTTGTGGTTTTGCAGAAAACTTCAATCTCGTCTACCAAAAGATGCATGTGCATGCTTAAAAACGCGTTTTCGCACGAATCCGTGCGCGGGTGCTAAAAAGAGCAGCATCGGCATGCTTAGCACGTTGTTTGGTAGAAATCCACGTGCGCGTTCTGCGAAAAGCACCATTTGCATGCACATCTTGTGGTTTTGCAGAAAACTTCAATCTCGTCTACCAAAAGATGCATGTGCATGCTTAAAACGCGTTTTCGCACAAATCCGTGCGCGGGTGCTAAAAAGAGCAGCATCGCCATGCTTAGCACGTCGTTTGGTAGAAATCCACGTGCGCGTTCTGCCAAAAGCACCATTTGCATGCACATCTTGTGGTTTTGCAGAAAACTTCATCCGCGTCTACCAAAAGATGCATGTGCATGCTTAAAACGCGTTTTCGCGCGAATCCGTGCGCGGGTGCTAAAAAGAGCAGCATCGGCATGCTTAGCACGTCGTTTGGTAGAAATCCACGAGCGCGTTCTGCCAAAAGCACCATTTGCATGCACATCTTGTGGTTTTGCAGAAAACTTCAATCTCGTCTACCAAAAGATGCATGTGCATGGTTAAAACGCGTTTTCGCACGAATCCGTGCGCGGGTGCTAAAAAGAGCAGCATCGGCATGCTTAGCACGTTGTTTCGTAGAAATCCACGTGCGCGTTCTGCGAAAAGCACCATTTGCATGCACATCTTGTGGTTTTGCAGAAAACTTCAATCTCGTCTACCAAAAGATGCATGTGCATGCTTAAAACGCGTTTTCGCACAAATCCGTGCGCGGGTGCTAAAAAGAGCAGCATCGGCATGCTTAGCACGTTGTTTGGTAGAAATCCACGTGGGCGTTCTGCGAAAAGCACCATTTGCATGCACATCTTGTGGTTTTGCAGAAAACTTCAATCTCGTCTACCAAAAGATGCATGTGCATGCTTAAAACGCGTTTTCGCACGAATCCGTGCGCGGGTGCTAAAAAGAGCAGCATCGGCATGCTTAGCACGTTGTTTGGTAGAAATCCACGTGCGCGTTCTGCGAAAAGCACCATTTGCATGCACATATTGTGGTTTTGCAGAAAACTTCAATCTCGTCTACCAAAAGATGCATGTGCATGTTTAAAAGGCGTTTTCGCACAAATCCGTGCGCGGGTGCTAAAAAGAGCAGCATCGCCATGCTTAGCACGTCGTTTGGTAGAAATCCACGTGCGCGTTCTGCCAAAAGCACCATTTGCATGCACATCTTGTGGTTTTGCAGAAAACTTCAATCTCGTCTACCAAAAGATGCATGTGCATGCTTAAAACGCGTTTTCGCACGAATCCGTGCGCGGGTGCTAAAAAGAGCAGCATCGGCATGAATCCGTGCGCGGGTGCTAAAAAGAGCAGCATCGGCATGCTTAGCACGTTGTTTGGTAGAAATCCACGTGCGCGTTCTGCGAAAAGCACCATTTGCATGCACATCTTGTGGTTTTTGCAGAAAACTTCAATCTCGTCTACCAAAAGATGCATGTGCATGCTTAAAAACGCGTTTTCGCACAAATCCGTGCGCGGGTGCTAAAAAGAGCAGCATCGGCATGCTTAGCACGTCGTTTGGTAGAAAATCCACGTGCGCGTTTCTGCCAAGAGCACCATTTGCATGCACATCTTGTGGTTTTGCAGAAAACTTCATCCGCGTCTACCAAAAGATGCATGTGCATGCTTCAAACGCGTTTTCTTACGAATCCGTGCGCGGGTGCTAAAAAGAGCAGCATCGGCATGCTTAGCACGTCGTTTGGTAGAAATCCACGTGCGCGTTCTGCCAAAAGCACCATTTGCATTGCACATCTTGTGGTTTTGCAGAAAACTTCATCCGCGGTCTACCAAAAGATGCATGTGCATGCTTAAAACGCGTTTTCGCACGAATCCGTGCGCGGGTGCTAAAAAGAGCAGCATCGGCCATGCTTAGCACGTTGTTTGGTAGAAATCCACGTGCGCGTTCTGCGAAAAGCACCATTTGCATGCACATCTTGTGGTTTTGCAGAAAACTTCAATCTCGTCTACCAAAAGATGCATGTGCATGCTTAAAACGCGTTTTCGCACGAATCCGTGCGCGGGTGCTAAAAAAGAGCAGCATCGGCATGCTTAGCACGTTGTTTGGTAGAAAATCCACGTGCGCGTTTTGCGAAAAGCACCATTTGCATGCACATCTTGTGGTTTTGCAGAAAACTTCAATCTCGTCTACCAAAAGATGCATGTGCATGCTTAAAACGCGTTTTTCGCACGAATCCGTGCGCGGGTGCTAAAAAGAGCAGCATCGGCATGCTTAGCACGTTGTTTCGTAGAAATCCACGTGCGCGTTCTGCGAAAAGCACCATTTGCATGCACATCTTGTGGTTTTGCAGAAAACTTCAATCTCGTCTACCAAAAGATGCATGTGCATGCTTAAAACGCGTTTTCGCACAAATCCGTGCGCGGGTGCTAAAAAGAGCAGCATCGGCATGCTTAGCACGTTGTTTGGTAGAAATCCACGTGGGCGTTTCTGCGAAAAGCACCATTTGCATGCACATCTTGTGGTTTTGCAGAAAAACTTCAATCTCGTCTAACAAAAGATGCATGTGCATGCTTAAAACGCGTTTTCGCACGAATCCGTGCGCCGGTGCTAAAAAGAGCAGCATCGGCAATGCTTAGCACGTTGTTTGGTAGAAATCCACGTGCGCGTTCTGCGAAAAGCACCATTTGCATGCACATATTGTGGTTTTGCAGAAAACTTCAATCTCGTCTACCAAAAGATGCATGTGCATGCTTAAAACGCGTTTTCGCACGAATCCGTGCGCGGGTGCTAAAAAGAGCAGCATCGGCATGCTTAGCACGTTGTTTGGTAGAAATCCACGTGCGCGTTCTGCGAAAAGCACCATTTGCATGCACATCTTGTGGTTTTGCAGAAAGCTTCAATCTCGTCTACCAAAAGATGCATGTGCATGCTTAAAACGCGTTTTCGCACGAATCCGTGCGCGGGTGCTAAAAAGAGCAGCATCGGCATGCTTAGCACGTCGTTTGGTAGAAATCCACGAGCGCGTTCTGCCAAAAGCACGATTTTGCATGCACATCTTGTGGTTTTGCAGAAAAACTTCATCCGCGTCTACCAAAAGATGCATGTGCATGCTTAAAACGCGTTTTCGCGCGAATCCGTGCGCGGGTGCTAAAAAGAGCAGCATCGGCATGCTTAGCACGTCGTTTGGTAGAAATCCACGTGCGCGTTCTGCCAAAAGCACCATTTGCATGCACATCTTGTGGTTTTGCAGAAAACTTCAATCTCGTCTACCAAAAGATGCATGTGCATGCTTAAAAACGCGTTTTCGCACGAATCCGTGCGCGGGTGCTAAAAAGAGCAGCATCGGCATGCTTAGCACGTTGTTTCGTAGAAATCCACGTGCGCGTTCTGCGAAAAGCACCATTTGCATGCACATCTTGTGGTTTTGCAGAAAACTTCAAATCTCGTCTACCAAAAGATGCATGTGCATGCTTAAAACGCGTTTTCGCACAAATCCGTGCGCGGGTGCTAAAAAGAGCAGCATCGGCATGCTTAGCACGTTGTTTGGTAGAAATCCACGTGGGCGTTCTGCGAAAAGCACCATTTGCATGCACATCTTGTGGTTTTGCAGAAAACTTCAATCTCGTCTACCAAAAGATGCATGTGCATGCTTAAAACGCGTTTTCGCACGAATCCGTGCGCGGGTGCTAAAAAGAGCAGCATCGGCATGCTTAGCACGTTGTTTCGTAGAAATCCACGTGCGCGTTCTGCGAAAAGCACCATTTGCATGCACATCTTGTGGTTTTGCAGAAAACTTCAATCTCGTCTACCAAAAGATGCATGTGCATGCTTAAAACGCGTTTTCGCACAAATCCGTGCGCGGGTGCTAAAAAGAGCAGCATCGGCATGCTTAGCACGTTGTTTGGTAGAAATCCACGTGGGCGTTCTGCGAAAAGCACCATTTTGCATGCACATCTTGTGGTTTTGCAGAAAACTTCAATCTCGTCTAACAAAAGATGCATGTGCATGCTTAAAACGCGTTTTTCGCACGAATCCGTGCGCCGGTGCTAAAAAGAGCAGCATCGGCATGCTTAGCACGTTGTTTGGTAGAAATCCACGTGCGCGTTCTGCGAAAAGCACCATTTGCATGCACATATTGTGGTTTTGCAGAAAACTTCAATCTCGTCTACTAAAAGATGCATGTGCATGCTTAAAACGCGTTTTCGCACGAATCCGTGCGCGGGTGCTAAAAAGAGCAGCATCGGCATGCTTAGCACGTTGTTTGGTAGAAATCCACGTGCGCGTTCTGCGAAAAGCACCATTTGCATGCACATCTTGTGGTTTTGCAGAAAGCTTCAATCTCGTCTACCAAAAGATGCATGTGCATGCTTAAAACGCGTTTTCGCACGAATCCGTGCGCGGGTGCTAAAAAAGAGCAGCATCGGCATGCTTAGCACGATCTTGTGGTTTTGCAGAAAACTTCAATCTCGTCTACCAAAAGATGCATGTGCATGCTTAAAACGCGTTTTCGCACAAATCCGTGCGCGGGTGCTAAAAAGAGCAGCATCGCCATGCTTAGCAGCGTCGTTTGGTAGAAATCCACGAGCGCGTTCTGCAAAAGCACCATTTGCATGCACATCTTGTGGTTTTGCAGAAAACTTCATCCGCGTCTACCAAAAGATGCATGTGCATAGCTTAAAACGCGTTTTCGCGCGAATCGTGCGCGGGTGCTAAAAAGAGCAGCATCGGCATGCTTAGCACGTCGTTTGGTAGAAAATCCACGTGCGCGTTCTGCCAAAAGCACCATTGCATGCACATCTTGTGGTTTGCAGAAAACTTCAATCTCGTCTACCAAAAGATGCATGTGCATGCTTAAAACGCGTTGTTCGCACGAATCCCGTGCGCGGGTGCTAAAAAGGCAGCATCGGCATGCTTAGCACGTTGTTTCGTAGAAATCCACGTGCGCGTTCTGCGAAAAGCACCATTTGCATGCACATCTTGTGGTTTTGCAGAAAACTTCAATCTCGTCTACCAAAAGATGCATGTGCATGCTTAAAACCGGTTTTCGCACAAATCCGTGCGCGGGTGCTAAAAAGAGCAGCATCGGCATGCTTAGCACGTTGTTTGTAGAAATCCACGTGGGCGTTCTGCGAAAAGCACCATTTGCATGCACATCTTGTGGTTTTGCAGAAAACTTCAATCTCGTCTACCAAAAGATGCATGTGCATGCTTAAAACGCGTTTTCGCACGAATCCGTGCGCGGGTGCTAAAAAGAGCAGCATCGGCATGCTTAGCACGTTGTTTCGTAGAAATCCACGTGCGCGTTCTGCGAAAAGCACCATTTGCATGCACATCTTGTGGTTTTGCAGAAAACTTCAATCTCGTCTACCAAAAGATGCATGTGCATGCTTAAAACGCGTTTTCGCACAAATCCGTGCGCGGGTGCTAAAAAGAGCAGCATCGGCATGCTTAGCACGTTGTTTGGTAGAAATCCAGCTGGGCGTTCTGCGAAAAGCACCATTTGCATGCACATCTTGTGGTTTTGCAGAAAACTTCAATCTCGTCTAACAAAAGATGCATGTGCATGCTTAAAACGCGTTTCGCACGAATCCGTGCGCCGGTGCTAAAAAGAGCAGCATCGGCATGCTTAGCACGTTGTTTGGTAGAAATCCACGTGGCCGTTCTGCGAAAAGCACCATTTGCATGCACATATTGTGGTTTTGCAGAAAACTTCAATCTCGTCTACCAAAGATGCTGTGCATGCTTAAAACGCGTTTTCGCAGCAATCCTGCGCGGGTGCTAAAAAGAGCAGCATCGGCATGCTTAGCACGTTGTTTGGTAGAAATCCACGTGCGCGTTCTGCGAAAAGCACCATTTGCATGCACATCTTGTGGTTTTGCAGAAAGCTTCAATCTCGTCTACCAAAAGATGCTGTGCATGCTTAAAAACGCGTTTTCGCACGAATCCGTGCGGCGGTGCTAAAAAGAGCAGCTCGCATGCTTAGCACGTTGTTTGGTAGAAATCCACGTGCGCGTTCTGCGAAAAGCACCATTTGCATGCACATCTTGTGGTTTTGCAGAAACTTCAATCTCGTCTACCAAAAGATGCATGTGCATGCTTAAAACGCGTTTTCGCACAAATCCGTGCGCGGGTGCTAAAAGAGCGCATCGCCATGCTTAGCACGTCGTTTGGTAGAAATCCACGAGCGCGTTCTGCCAAAAGCACCATTTGCATGCACATCTTGTGGTTTTGCAGAAAACTTCATCGCGTCTACCAAAAGATGATGTGCATGCTTAAAACGCGTTTTCGCGCGAATCCGTGCGCGGGTGCATCTGTCTCGCGTGTG
>NW_027315171.1:57500-59709 GCF_023375885.2 Dermacentor andersoni | reverse complement strand
TTTTTTTTTTTTTTCTGTTTCTTTCTATCTGGAACCGAAAGAATTCAGAACGCCATTTCAATCTTAGATTCGATTAGATATCGTGACTGGTATGCTGAAATATCACGCCTTATCTGGTGTTAACCTTCTTGATCACGGCAATAAAAAATCGCCAGTTCCCGAACTTTAATCGCGCCGAAGATGAACCGATATGCTGGATTCTTATTGTCATGATTTTATAGAAAGCGCTGGTTCTATGGCTAGCTTTGAGGAAAAGAAAAACATCGTTCAGGAATGTATAACTCTAAACAACTAAAAAAAAAATCTGCCGGCAATTGGTACTACAACGAGAGTACTGAGAATACTGGAAAAGATGAAATCCAATCATGCTGAACTGAACTGAAATTATTTCATCAAGACATGCCCCGAAAAACGTGGCCACTTTCAATGATAATTTCAAATGTGATTTCTTTCTTTTTTTTTTTCTTTTTTACGACGGATAATAATTATCTTTCCAATGGCGGATGTGAAAATTTCAGAGCACGGCATTTTCGAAATCCCAAGGCCCCGGACGCATTCTCTCTTCTTTAAGTATTTTGGTGGTGCACACGGAGGAAAATTTCGCGCACGTAATTTATAAACTAGTAGTTGATTTTCTAGAAGAACACAAAGTGCTGACAAACGGCCAACCAGGACACAATTAAATTGGTATTACGCACGGTTTCGAAGCCGCGGTAACAAAAGGGTAACAAAGGGACGTTCATTTCGTGGTGTGGATTTCACGTCTCTCACAATAAAAAAAAAATAATAATAAAAACTACTGCATAAAATAGGTTTTCCCAAACTGGATGGTTTCGATCAGCTTTTGAACAGCCCTTCCTTAAATTGAGTTGGCGTTGATTGAGCAGGTGCGGGCCTCTGCTGTTTTGGATTTTTGTAAATGGCATCAGTACTGGACAGTCCGTTCACTTGAGGATCAAAGGAGAAACCCCCCAAAAAAATATCATATCGTGGTGAGAGACGTGGCAGATGAGTACAATTATCGGCAGAAAAAAAAAAAAAGGAAAACCGCCTCGTACTCAGAAGCCGCTCCTCTCACGTGTGAAGCTTCAAACAAATTGTTTTTCTTGAGACGCTCTATAAAGTTATACACAGCTCCTTAAATGCAGCACCCGCACACAAAGCCAAACGTTCCAAGCTGGAAAGAAAGCATGAAATTCGCGGTGCCCGTTTCCTGTGAAACAACGGGCAACATTACGCCAAGTCCGCTACCACGTCAGCCGGGGCGGCCACACCCCGCCCGCGCTTAAGCCACATATGGCGACTGAAAATGCTCACCGCTCAAGCTGCGCGCGGCAAAGTCCGCAACCACGTCAGCCGGGGCGGCCACGGAGAGCGCCGAACGCCCGCGCTTAAGCCTGAAAATGCTCGGCGCTTACGCCAGGTAGCGAGAAAAAATGCTCGGCGCTTAAGCCACGCGGGGACTAAAACTGAAGCCACGGGATTATTGCTGAAATTGTATGCATTCCGGTGGAAGTCTGTCGGCGCCGGCGCGCGGCAAAGTCCGCAACCACGTCAGCCGGGGCGGCCACGGAGAGCGCCGAACGCCCGCGCTTAAGGCTGAAAATGCTCGGCGCTTACGCCAGGTAGCGAGAAAAAATGCTCGGCGCTTAAGCCACGCGGGGACTAAAACTGAAGCCACGGGATTGTTGCTGAAATTGTATGCATTCCGGTGGAAGTCTGTCGGCGCCGGCGCGCGGCAAAGTCCGCAACCACGTCAGCCGGGGCGGCCACGGAGAGCGCCGAACGCCCGCGCTTAAGGCTGAAAATGCTCGGCGCTTAAGCCAGGTAGCGCGATAAAAATGCTCGGCGCTTAAGCCACGCGGGGACTAAAACTGAAGCCACGGGATTGTTGCTGAAATTGTATGCATTCCGGTGGAAGTCTGTCGGCGCCGGCGCGCGGCAAAGTCCGCAACCACGTCAGCCGGGGCGGCCACGGAGAGCGCCGAACGCCCGCGCTTAAGGCTGAAAATGCTCGGCGCTTAAGCCAGGTAGCGCGATAAAAATGCTCGGCGCTTAAGCCAGGTAGCGAGTAAAAATGCTCGGCGCTTAAGCCACGCGGGGACTGCAACTGAACCCACGGGATTGTTGTTGCTGAAATTGTATGCAGTCCGGTAGAAGTCTGTCGCGCGCCTGCGCGCGGCAAAGTCCGCAACCACGTCAGCCGGGG